>NW_012304477.1:0-2930 GCF_000151885.1 Dipodomys ordii
TCTGTCCCCCGCTAATCCCCTGCTGTGTCCCCCGCTGTGTCCCGCTGTGTCCCCCACTTTGTCCAGCTGTGTCCCCGCAGTATCGCCGCTGTGGCGCGATGTGTCACACTGTGTCCCGTGGTGTCCCGCTTTGTCCCCTGCTGTGTTCCCCGCTGAGTCCCGCTTTGTCCCCGTTGTGTCCCGCTGTATCCCGCTGTGTTCCGTGGTGTCCCGTTTGTCCCCCGCTGTGTCCCCCGCTGAGTCCCGCTGTGTCCCCGCTGTGTCCCGCTGTGTCCTCGCTGTATCCCCCGCTGTGTCCTGCTCTGTTCCCTGCTGTGTCTCCCGCTTTGTCCCCGCTGTGCCCTGCTGTGTCCCGCTGCGTCCCGTTGTGTCCCGCTATGTCCCCCACTGTGTCCCGTTGTGTCCCCAGCTGTGTACCCCGCTGTGTCCCCGCTCTATCGACGCTGTGTCCCTCGCTGTGTCCCGCTGTGTCACCCGCTTTGTCCCGCTGTGTCCTCCCTGTCTCCCCCGCTGTGTCCCGCTGTGTCCCCGGCTGTGTCCCGCTGTGTCCCCTGCTGTGTCACTGCTATTTCCCACTGTGTTCCACTGTGTCCCGCTGTGTCCTTGCTGTGTCTCCCGCAGTGTACCGCAGTGTCCTCGCTGTGTCCCCCACTGTGTCCTGCTTTGTCCACTGCTGTGTCCCGCTGTGTACCCCTCTGTGTCACCCACTCTGTCCCTCCTGTGACCCGCTGTGTCCCGCTGTGTACTGCTATGTCCCCCGCTGAGTCCCGCTGTGTCCCCGTTGTGTCCCAATGTGTCTTCACTGTGTCCCCCCTGTGTCCCGCTGTGTCCCCCCTGTGTCCATTGCTGTGTCCCGCTGTGTCCCTCTGTGTCTCCTGCTGTGTCCCCTGCTCTGTCCCTCTGTGTCCACTGCTGTGTCCCTGCTGTGTCCCCGCTGTGTCCCGCTGTGTCCCGCTGTGTCCCCCGCTGTGTCCCGCTGTGTCCCTCTGTTGCCCCTGCTGTATCCCCTGCTCTGTCCCACTGTGTCACCCGCTGTGTCCCGGCTGTGTCCCCGCTGTGTCCCGCTGTATTCCACTGTGTCCCCCGCTGTGTCCCGCTTTGTCCCCCCTGTGTCCCCAGCTGTGTCCCGCTCTGTCCCCTGCTGTGTCCCGCTGTGTCCACGTTGTCCCCTGGTGGGTCCCCTCTGTCCCCTTCTGTGTCCCTCTGTACCCGCTGTGTCCCGCTGTGTCCCTCTGTGTTCCCCACTGTGTCCCTCTGTATTCCCCGCTGTGTCCCGCTGTGTCCCGCTGTGTCCCCTGCTGTGTCCTGCTGTGTCCCGCTGTGTCCTGCTGGGTCCCGCAGTGTCCTCGCTGTATCCCCGCTGTGTCCCGCTGTGTCCCCCGCTGTGTCCCTCGCTGTGTCCCCCTCTGTGTCGCGCTGTGTCCCGCTGTGTCATCCGCTGTGTCCTTGTTGTGTCCCTGCTGGGTCCCGCTGTGTCACCGCTGTGTCCCGCTGTGTCCCTGCTCTATAGACGCTGTGTCCCGCTGTGTCCCCCGCTATGTCCCGCTGGGTCCCGCTGGGTCCCCCGCTGTGTCCCACTGTGTCCCCGCAGGTTCACCGCTGTTTCACGCTGTGTCCTGCTGTGTTCCGTGGTGTCCCACTTTGTCCCACGCTGTGCCCCGTTGTGTCCACTGCTGGGTCCCCGCTGTGTCCCGCTGTGTCTCGCTATGTCCCTCTGTGTCCACGCTTTGTCCCATGCTGTGTTAAGCTGTGTCCTTCCTGTGTCCCCCGCTGTGTCCCGCTGTATCCCCCGCTGTGCCCCGCAGTGTCCCGCTTTGTCCCGCTGTGTCCCGCTGGGTCCCCCGCTGTGTCCCGCTGTGTCCCCCGCTGTGCCCCGCAGTGTCCCGATGTGTCCCGCTCTGTCCCCCACTGTGTCCCCCGCTGAGTCCTCTATGTGTCGCCGCTGTGTCCCGCTGTGTCCTCGCTGTGTCCCCTGCTGTCTCCCGCTTTGTCCCACGCTGTGTCCCGCTGTGTCCCGCTGTGTCCTCGCTGTGTCCCCCGCTGTGTCCTGCTGTGTTCCCGCTGTCTCTCAAGCTGTGTCCCGCTGTGTCCCGCTGTGTGCCCCACTGTGTCCCACTATGTTCCCGCATTGTCCCCGCTGTGTCCCCGCTGTGTCCTCGCTGTGTTCCCCGCTGTGTCCCGCTGTGTCCCCTGCTGTGTCTCGCTGTGTCTACTGCTGTGTCCCCACTGTGTCCCGCTGTGTCTCGCTGTGTCCCGCTGTGTCCTCGCTGTTTCCCACGCTGTGTTCTGCTGTGTCCTCGCTGTGTCCCCCGCTGTGTCCCGCTGTGTCCCGCTGTGTGCCCCGCTGTGTCCCACTATGTTCCCGCAGTGTCCCTGCTGTGTCCCCGCAGGTTCACCGCTGTTTCACGCTGTGTCCTGCTGTGTTCCGTGGTGTCCCGCTTTGTCCCCCGCTGTGTCCCGCTGTGTCCACTGCTGGGTCCCCGCTGTGTCCCACAGTGTCTCGCTGTGTCCCGCTGTGTCCTCGCTTTGTCCCATGCTTTGTTAAGCTGTGTCCTCCCTGTGTCCCCCGCTGTGTCCCGCTGTATCCCCCGCTGTGCCCCGCAGTGTCCCGCTGTGTCCCGCTGTGTCCCGCTGGGTCCCCTGCTGTGTCCCGCTTTGTCCCCCGCTGTGCCCTGCAGTGTCCCGCTGTGTCCCGCTCTGTCCCCCACTGTGTCCCCCGCTGAGTCCTCTATGTGTCGCCGCTGTGTCCTGCTGTGTACTCGCTGTGTCCCCTGCTGTCTCCCGCTTTGTCCCACGCTGTGTCCCGCTGTGTCCCGCTGTGTCCTCGCTGTGTCCCCCGCAGTGTCCTGCTGTGTTCCCGCTATGTCCCAAGCTGTGTCCCGCTGTGTCACACGCTGTGTGCCCCGATGTGTCCCACTATGTCCCCGCAG
>NW_012304478.1:0-2930 GCF_000151885.1 Dipodomys ordii
TCTGCATCTCCTTCTGCTTGTGCTTGTCCTTATGCTTATTCTTCTGTTTCTGCTTCTCCTTCTGCTTCTTATGCTTCTCCTTCTGATTCTCCTTCTGCTTCTGCTTCTGTTTCTCCTTCTCGTTCTCGTTCTTCTGCTTTTCCTTCTGCTTCTCCTTCTTCTTCTGCTGCAACTGCTACTGGTTCTTCTGTTTCTTCTGCTCCTCCTTCTGCTTTTGATTCTCTTTCCGCTTCTGCTTCTCCTTCAGCTTCTCATTCTGCTTCTCCATATTCTGCTTCTTCTGCTTCCCCTGCTTCTCCTTCTGCTTCAGGTTCTGCTTCTGCTTCTTCGGATTCTTATGCTTCTGCTTCTTCTGCTTCTGCTTCTTCTGCTTCCCCTTCTTCTCTTTCTGCTTCTCCTTCTGTTTCTGCTTCTCCTTCTGCTCCTCCTTCTTGTCTTTCTCCTGTTTCTTCTGCTTCTGCTTCTCCTGATTCTCCACCTCCTGCTTCTCCTTCTTTTGCTCTTTCTGCTTCTCCTGCTGCTTTTCCTTCTCCTGCTCCTTCTTCTGCTTCTCCTTCTGCTTCTGCATCTTCTGCTTCTTCTGCTACTGCCTCTGCTTCTTGTGTTTCTTCTGTTCTCCTTCTGCTTCTCCTTCTGCTTTTGCTTCTCTTTCTGCTTTGTTTCTCCTTCTGCTTCTCCAGATTCTGCTTCTTCTGCTTCTCCTGCTTCTCCTACTGCATACTGCTTCAGATCTGCTTCTCTTCAGCTTCTTACTGCTTCTGCTTCTCTAGCTGCTGCTTCTTCTGCTTCTCCTGCTTCTCTATCTGCTTCTTCTTCTGCTTCCGCTTCTGCTTCTTCTGCTTCTCCTTCTGCTTCTGCTTCTCCTTCTGCTTCTGCTTCTGCTCTTCTCCTTCTTCTGTTTCTTCTGCTTCTGCTTCTCCTGCTTCTTCTTCTTCTGCTTTTCCTACTTCTCCTTCTGCTCCTCCATCTCATTCTCCTTCTCCTTCAATTTCTCCTTCTTGTGCTTCTCATTCTTCTTCTGCTTCTCCTGCTTCTGCTTCTTCTGTTTCTCCTTCTGCTTCTCCTTCTGCTTCTCTTTCTGCTTCTTATTCTGCTTCTGCTCCTCCTACTCCTAATCCTTCTCTTTCTCCTTCTTCTTCTGCTTCTCGTTCTGCTTCTGCTTCTTCTGCTTGTTCTGTTTCTTCTGCTTCTGCTTTTGCAGCTTCTACTGCTTCTGCTTCTCCTTCTGCTTCAGGTTCTCCTTCTGGTTCTTGGGCTTCTTCTGTTTCTTCTGCTTCTGCTTCTCCTGCTACTGCTTCTTCTGCTTCTCTTTCTGCTTCTCCTTCTGCTTCTGCTTCAATTTCTCCTTCTGCTTCTCATTCTGCTTCTGCGTCTTCTGTTTCTTGTGCTTCTCCTGCTTCTGCTTCTCCTGCTTCTCCTACTTGTCTTGCTGCTTCTCCTTCTGCGTCTCTTTCTGCTTCTGCTTATCCTTTTGCTTCTGCTACTCCTAATCCTTCTCTTTCGCCTTCTCCTTCTTCTTCTTCTGCTTCTCCTGGTGCTTCTGCTTCTGCTTATTCTACTGTTTCTGTTTCTTCTGCTTCTGCTACAGATTGTGTTTCTTCTGTTTCTCCTTCTGCTTCTGATTCTGCTTCTGCTTCTTCGGCTTCTCCTGTTTCTTTTGCTTCTGCTTCTCCTGCTTCTTCTGCTTCTCCTGCTTCTCTTTCTGCTTCCCCTTCGCTTCTGCTTCTCCTTCTGCTTCTGCTTCTGCTTTTCTCCTTCTTCTGTTTCCTTTGCTTCTGTTTCTTCTGCTTCTTCTTCTTCTGTTTCTTCTGATTCTACTTCTGCTTCTCCTTCTTCTCCTCTTTCTGCTTCTACTCCTGCTTCTTCTGATTCTCCTTCTTGTTCTCCTTCTGTTTCTGCTTCTCTTTCTGCTTCTGCTTCTCCTTCTGCTGCTCCTTCTCCTTCTCCTTCTTCTGCTTCTCCCACTGCTTCTGCTTCTGCTTCTTTTGCTTATTCTTTTTCTTCTGCTTCTGCTTCTCCTGCTTCTGTTTCTACTGCTTCTCCTTATGCTTCTCCTTATGCTGCTGCTTCTTCTTCTTCTTCCTCTTCTTCTTCTTCTTTTTCTTCTTCTTCTTCTCTTTCTTCTGCTTCTGCTTTTCCTGCTTCTTCTGCTTCTACTGTGTATCTTTCTGCTTCTCATTCTGATTCTCCTTCTGCTTCTCCTATTGCTTCTTTTGCACTTCCTTATCCTTCTCCTTCTCCTACTTCTGCTTCTCATTCTGCTTCTGCTTCTTCTGCTTCTCCTGCTTCTCGTTCTGCATCTTTGTCTGCTTCTGCTTCTCCTTCTGCTGCTTCTTCTGCTTGTGCTACTCCTTCTTCTGCTTCTCCTTCTGATTCTCCTTCTACTTCTCTTTCTGCTGCTCCTTCTCCCTTTGATTCTTCTTCTTATGCTTATTCTTTTTCTTCTGCTTCTGCTTCTCCTGCTTCTGCTTCTCCTGCTTCTGCTTCTTCTCCTTATGCTTCTCCTTCTTCTCCTTATGCTTCTCCTTCTTCTTCTTCTTCTTCTTCTTCTTCTTCTTCTTCTTCTTCTTCTTCTTCTTCTTCTTCTTCTTCTTCTTCTTCTTCTTTTTCTTCTTCTTCTTCTTCTCTTTCTTCTGCTTCTTCTTTTCCTGCTTCTTCTGATTCTACTGCTTCTCTTTCTGCTTCTCATTCTGCTTCTGCTACTCCTTTTGCTTCTCCTATTGCTTCTGCGGCTCTTCCTTCTCCTTCTCCTACTTCTACTTCACCTTCTGCTTCTGCTTCTTCTGCTTCTCCTGCTTCTCCTTATGCATCTTCTTCTGCTTCTGCTTCTCCTTCTGCTGCTTCTTCTGCTTCTGTTTCTCCTTCTGCTTCTCCTTGTGCATCTTCTGCTTCTCCTTCTGCTTCTCCTTCTGCTTATCCTTCTGTTCTCC
>NW_012304479.1:0-2929 GCF_000151885.1 Dipodomys ordii
TCAGAATCATATGCTTCTCCTTAAACTTATCCTGCAAAAGCATCTCAATAAAAAAAAAGCCTCTTCTTCTGCTTCTCCAGATTCTGATTCTTCTGATTCTCCTTCTTCTTCAGGTTATGCTTCTCCTTCTGCTTCTGCTTCTTCTCCTTCTTATATATCTTCAGCTTCAGCTTCTCCTGAATCTGCTTCTAATGCTTCTCGTTCTGCTTCTCTTTCTGCTTCTCTTTCTGATTCTCCTTCTCCTTCTTCTGCTTCTCCTTCTGCTTCTCCTTCTGCTTCTGCTTCAATTTCTCCTTCTGCTTCTCATTCTGCTTCTGCGTCTTCAGTTTCTTCTGCTTCTCCTGCTTCTACTTCTCCTGCTTCTCCTACTTCTCGTGCTGCATCTCCTTCTGCGTCTCTTTCTGCTTCTGCATATCCTTTTGCTTCTCCTACTCCTAATCCTTCTCTTTCGCCTTCTCCTTCTTATTCATCTGCTTGTCCTGGTGCTTCTGCTTCTTGTTCTACTATTTCTGTTTCTTCTGCTTCTGCTTCACATTGAGCTTCTTCTGTTTCTCCTTCTGCTTCAGATTCTGCTTCTGCTTCTTCGGCTTCTCCTGTTTCTTCTGCTTCTCCTGCTTCTTCTGGTTCTCCTGCTTCTCTTTCTGCTTCTCCTTCTGTTTCTGCTTCTCCTTCTGCTTCTGCTTCTCTTTCTTCTTCTTCTTCATCATCTTCTTCTTCTTCTTCTTCTTCTTCTTCTTCTTCTTCTTCTTCTTCTTCTTGTGTTTCTTCTGATTCTACTTCTGCTTCTCCTTCTTCTCCTTCTCTTTCTGCTTCTTCTGATTCTCCTGCTTCTCCTTCTTGTTCTCCTTCTGTTTCTGCTTCTCTTTCTGCTTCTGCTTCTCCTTCTGCTGCTCATTCTCCTTCTCCTTCTTCTGCTTCTCCCACTGCTTCTGCTTCTGCTTCTTTTGCTTATTCTTTTTCTTCTGTTTCTGCTTCTCCTGCTTCTGCTTTTTCTGCTTCTACTGCTTCTCCTTATGCTTCTCCTTATGCTTCTTCTTCTTCTTCGTCTTCTTCTCTTTCGTCTGCTTCTGCTTTTCCTGCTTCTACTGCTTCTACTGCTTCTCTATCTGCATCTCATTCTGCTTCTGCTTCTCTTTCTGCTTCTCCTATTGCTTCTGCGACTCTTCCTACTCCTTCTCCTTCTTCTACTTCTCCTTCTGCTTCTGCTTCATCTGCTTCTCCTGCTTCTCCTTCTGCATCTTCTTCTGCTTCTGCTTCTCTTTCTGCTGTTTCTTCTGCTTCTGTTTCTCTTCTGCTTCTCCTTCTTCTGCTTCTCCTCCAGATTCTACTTCTGCTTCTCCTTCTGCTGCTCCTTCTCCTTCTTCTGCTTCTCCCTCTGCTTCTGCTTCTTATGCCTCTTCTTTTTCTTCTGGTTCTGCTTCTCCTGCTTCTGCTTCTTATGCTTCTTCTTCTTCTTCTTCTTCTTCTGCTTCTTCTGCTTCTACTTCTCTTTCTGCTTCTCCTTCTCCTGCTTGTTTTTCTGCTTCTTCTGCTGCTTCTCCTTTTGCTGGTTCTTCTTCTTCTGCTTCTCTTTTTGCTTCTCCTTCTGCTGCTGCTTCTGCTTCTTCTGTTTCTCCTGCCTGAATTTCTGGTTCTACTTGTTCTGCTGCTTCTCCTTCTGCTTCTGCTTCTACTTCTGCTTCTGTTTCTGCTTCTTCTGCTTCTTCTCTTTCGGCTTCTCCTGCTTCTTTTTCTTGTGCTTCTCCTGCTTCTGTTTCTGCTTCTCATTCCGCTTCTGCTTCTCCTTCTGCTTCTGCTTCTCCTCCTTCTCCTTCTCCTACTTCTGCTTCTCCTTCAGCTTCTGCTTCTTCTCTTTCTCCTGCTTCTCATTCTGCATCTCCTTCTGCTTGTGTTTGTCCTTATGCTTCTTCTTCTGCTTCTGCTTCTCCTTCTCCTTCTTTTGCTTCTCCTTTTGCTTCTGCTTCTTCTGCTTTCCCTTCTTCTCCTTCTGCTTCTGCTTCTTCTGCTTCTCCTTCTGCATCTTCTTCTGCTTCTCCTTCTTCTTCTTCTGCTTCTCCTTCTGATTCTCCTTCTGCTTCTTCTTCTTCTGCTTTACCTGCTTCTCTTTCTGCTTCTCCTTCTGCTGCTCCTTCTGTTTCTCCTTCTCCATCTTGTTCTTCTGCTTTTCGTTCTGCTTCTCGTTCTGCTTCTGCTACAACTGCTACTGCTTCTACTTCTTCTGTTTCTTCTGCTTCTCCTTCTGCTTCAGGTTCTGCTTCTGCTTCTTCGGATTCTTATGCTTCTGCTTCTCCTGCTTCTGCTTCTTCTGCTTCCCTTCCTTCTCTTTCTGCTTCTCCTTCTGTTTCTGCTTTTCCTTCTGCTCCTGCTTCTTGTCCTTCTCGTGTTTCTTCTGATTCTGCTTCTCCTGTTTTTGCATCTCCTGCTTCTCCTTCTGCTGCTCTTTCTGCTTCTCCTGCTGCTTATCCTTCTCCTGCTCCTTCTTCTGCTTCCCTTTCTGCTTCTCCTTCTGTTTCTCCTTCTCCTTCTCCTTCTAGTTCTACTGCTTTTCCTTCCGCTTCTCCTTCTGCTTCTGAATCTTCTGCTTCTTCTGCTACTGCCTCGGCTTCTTCTGCTTCTCCTTCTGCTTCTTCTGCTTCTCCTTCTGATTCTCCTTCTGCATCTTCTTATTCTGCTTTACCTACTTCTCTTTCTGCTTCTCCTTCTGTTTCTCCTTCTCCTTCTTGTTCTTCTGCTTTTCCTTCTGTTTCTCCTTCTGCTTCTGCTACAACTGCTACTACTTCTACTTCTTCTGTTTCTTCTGCTTCTCCTTCTGCTTTTGATTCTCTTTCTGATTATCCTTCTGCTTCTCATTCTGCTTATCCAGATTCTGCTTCTTCTGCATTACTCCTGCTTCTCCTTCTGCTTCAGGTTCTGCTTCTGCTTCTTCGGA
>NW_012304480.1:0-2929 GCF_000151885.1 Dipodomys ordii
TCATTCTGCTTCTCCTGCTACTGCTTCTTCTGCTTATCTTTCTGCTTCTCCTTCTGCTTCTGCTTCTCCTTCTGCTCCTTCTCCTTCTTCTGTTTCTTCTTCTTCTTCTGCTTCTCCCGCTTCTGCTTCTTCTGCTTCTCCTGCTTGTCCTTCTCCTTCTGCTTCTCCTTCTCCTTCTTCTGCTTCTCTTTCTGCTTCTGCTTCTTCTGATTTTCCAACTTCTCCTTCTTCTTCTCCTTCTATTTCTGCTTCTCTTTCTGCTTCTGCATCTCCTTCTGTTTCACCTTCTGCTGCTCCTTCTCCTTCTTCTGTTTCTCCCTCTGCTTCTGCTTCTTATGCTTCTTCTTTTTCTTCTGGTTCTGCTTCTCCTGCTTCTGCTTCTTATGCTTCTACTGCTTCTTCTTCTGCTACTTCTGCTTCTTCTGCTTCTACTTCTCTTTCTGCTTCTGCTTCTCCTGCTTGTTTTTCTGCTTCTTCTGCTGCTTTTTCTACTTCTCCTTCTGCTTCTCTTTTTGCTTCTCCTTCTCCTTCTGCTTCTTCTGTTTCTCGTGCCTGAATTTCTGGTTCTACTTCTTCTGCTGCTTCTCCTTCTGCTTCTGCTTCTGTTTCTGCTTCTTCTCTTTCGGCTTCTCCTGCTTCTGCTTCTTGTCCTCCTCCTGCTTCTCTTTCTGCTTCTCATTCTGCTTCTGCTTCTCCTTCTGCTTCTGCTTCTCCTCCTTCTCCTTCTCCTACTTCTGCTTCTCTGTCAGCTTCTGCTTCTTCTGCTTCTCTGTCAGCTTCTGCTTCTTCTGCTTCTCCTGCTTCTCCTTCTGCATCTCCTTCTGCTTGTCCTTATGCTTCTTCTTCTGCCTCTGCTTCTCCTTCTCCTTCTTTTGCTTCTCCTTTTGCTTCTGCTTCTTCTGCTTTTCCTGCTTCTCCTTCTGCTTCTGCTTCTTCTGCTTCTCCTTCTGCATCTTCTTCTCCTTCTGCTTCTCCTTCTCCTTCTTCTGCTTCTCCTTCTGATTCTCCTTCTGCTTCTTCTTCTTCTGCTTTACCTGCTTCTCTTTCTGCTTCTCCTTCTGCTTCTCCTGTTTCTCCTTCTCCTTCTTGTTCTTCTGCTTTTCCTACTGCTTCTGCTACAACTGCTACTGCTTCTACTTCTTATGTTTCTTCTGCTTCTCCTTCTGCTTTTGATTCTCTTTCTGCTTCTGCTTCTCCTTCTGCTTCTCATTCTGCTTCTCCAGATTCTGATTCTTCTGCTTCTCCTGCTTCTCCTTCTGCTTCAGGTTCTCCTTCTGCTTCTTCGGATTCTTATGCTTCTGCTTCTCCTGCTTCAGCTTCTTCTGCTTCCCCTCCTTCTTTTTCTGCTTCTCCTTCTGTATCTGCTTCTCCTTCTGCTTCTGCTTCTTGTCCTTCTCCTGTTTGTTCAGCTTATGCTTCTCCTATTTATGCATCTCCTGCTCCTCCTTCTGCTGCTTCTCCTTCTGCTTCTGCTTCAATTTGTCCTTCTGCTTCTCATTCTGCTTCTGCGTCTTCTGTTTCTTCTGATTCTCCTGCTTCTGCTTCTCCTGCTTCTCCTAATTCTCATGCTGCTTCTCCTTCTTTCTGCTTCTGATTATCCTTTTGCTTCTCCTACTCCTAATCCTTCTCTTTCAAATTCTCCGTCTTCTTCTTCTGCTTCTCCTGCTGCTTTTGCTTCTGCTTATTCTACTATTTCTGTTTCTTCTGATTCTGCTTCAGATTGTGCTTCTTCTGTTTCTCCTTCTGCTTCAGATTCTGCTTCTGCTTCTTCGGCTTCTCCTGTTTCTTCTGCTTCTGCTTCTCCTGCTTCTTCTGCTTCTCCTGCTTCTCTTTCTGCTTCTCCTTTTGCTTCTGCTTTTCTTTCTGCTTCTGCTTCTGCTCTTCTCCTTCTTCTGTTTGTTTTGCTTCTTCTTCTTCTTCTTCTGTTTCTCCTGATTCTACTTCTGCTTCTCCTTCTCTTTCTCCTTTTGCTTCTGCTTCTTCTGCTCCTCCTGCTTCTCCTTCTGCATCTTCTTCTGCTTCTGCTCCTCCTTCTGCTGCTTCTTCTGCTTCTGCTTCTTCTTCTGCTTCTTCTGCTTCTCCTTTTGATTCTCCTTCTGATTCTGCTTCTGTTTCTCCTTTTCCTTCTCGGTCTCCTGCTTTTTCTTCTGCTTCTCCTTCTGCTTCTGCTGCAACTGCTACTGCTTCTGTTTCTTCTGTTTCTTCTGCTTCTCCTTCTGCTTTTGATTCTCTTTCTGCTTCTGCTTCTCCTTCAGCTTGTCATTCTGCTTCTCCAGATTCTGCTTCTTCTGCTTCTCCTTCTGCTTCAGGTACTGCTTCTGATTCTTCGGATTCTTATACTTCTGCTTCTCCTGCTTCTGCTTCTTCTGCTTCCCCTCCTTCTCTTTCTGCTTCTCCTTCTGTTTCTGCTTCTCCTTCTGCTTCTGCTTCTGCTTCTAGTCCTTCTCCTGTTTCTTCTGCTTCTGCTTCTCCTGCTTCTGCTTTTTCTGCTTTTCCTGCTTCTCTTTCTGCTTCCCCTTCTGCTTCTCCTTCGGCTTCTGCTCCTTCTTCTTCTTCTGTTTCTTCTTCTTCTGCTTCTGCATCTTCTGCTTCTTCTGCTTCTCCTGCTTCTCGTTCTGCTTCTCTTCGTCGGCTTCTCTTTCTACATCTGCTTCTGCTTCTTCTGCTTCTGCTTCTTCTCTTTAGTTTTTCTCCTTCTGCTTCTGCTTCTCCGTCTGCTTCTGCTTCTTCTGCTTTTCCTGATTCTCTATCTGCTTCTCCTTCTGCTTCTCCTTCTGTTTCTCCTTCTCCTTCTCGTTCTTCTGCTATTTCTTGTGCTTCTTTTTCTGCTTCTACATCTTCAGCTTCTTCTGCTACTGCTTCTGTTTCTTCTGTTTCTTCTGCTTCTCCTTCTGCTTTTGCTTCTCTTTCTGCTTCTGCTTCTCCTTGA
>NW_012304481.1:0-2929 GCF_000151885.1 Dipodomys ordii
TTCTATTTCTGCTTCTCTTTCTGCTTCTGCATCTCCTTCTGCTTCACCTTATGCTGCTCCTTCTCCATCTTCTGTTTCTCCCTCTGCTTCTGCTTCTTAAGCTTCTTTTTCTTCTGGTTCTGCTTCTCCTGCTTCTGCTTCTTATGCTTCTACTGCTTCCTCTTCTGCTTCTTCTGCTTCTACTTCTCTTTCAGCTTCTGCTTCTCCTGCTTGTTTTTCTGCTTCTTCTGATGCTTTTTCTACTTCTCCTTCTGCTTCTCTTTTTGCTTCTCCTTCTGCTTCTGCTTCTTCAGATTCTCGTGCCTGGATTTCTGGTTCTACTTCTTCTGCTGCTTCTCGTTCTGCTTCTGCTTCTCCTTCTGCTTCTGTTTCTGCTTCTTCTCTTTCGGCTTCTCCTGCTTCTGCTTCATGTCCTCCTCCTGCTTCTCTTTTTGCTTCTGCTTCTCCTTCTGCTTCTCCTCCTTCTCCTTCTCCTACTTATGCTTCTCTTTCAACTTCTGTTTCTTCTGCTTCTCCTGCTTCTCCTTCTGCATCTCCTTCTGCTTGTGCTTGTCCTTATGCTTCTTCTTCTGCCTCTACTTCTCCTTCTCCTTCTTTTGCTTCACCTTTTGCTTCTGCTTCTTCTGCTTTTCCTGCTTCTCCTTCTGCTTCTGCTTCATCTGCTTCTCCTTCAGCATCTTCTGCTTTTGCTTCTTCTCCTTCTTCTGCTTCTCCTTCTGATTCTCCTTCTGCTTCTTCATCTTCTGCTTTACCTGCTTCTCTTTCTGCTTCTCCTTCTGCTTCTCCTTCTGTTTCTCCTTCTCCTTCTTGTTCTTCTGCTTTTCTTTCGGCTTCTCCTTCTGCTTCTGCTACAACTGCTACTGCTTCTACTTCTTCTGATTCTTCTGCTTCTCCTTCTGCATTTGATTCTCTTTCTGCTTCTGCTTCTCCTTCAGCTTGTCATTCTGATTCTCCAGATTCTGCTTCTTCTACTTCTCCTGCTTCTCCTTCTACTTCAGGTTCTGCTTCTGCTTCTTCAGATTCTTATGCTTCTGCTTCTCCTGCTTCTGCTTCTTCTGCTTCCCCTCCTTCTATTTCTGCTTCTCCTTCTGTTTCTGCTTCTCCTTCTGCTTCTGCTTCTTGTCCTTCTCCTGATTCTTCTACTTCTGCTTCTCCTGTTTCTGTATCTCCTGCTTCTCCTTCTGCTGCTCTTTCTGCTTCTCCTGCTGCTTTTCCGTCTCCTGCTCCTTCTTCTACTTCTCATTCTGCTTCTCCTTCTGTTTCTCCTTCTCCTTCCCGTTCTTCTGCTTTTCCTTGTGCTTCTCCTTCTGCTTCTGCATCTTCTGCTTCTTCTGCTACTGCCTCTGCTTCTTCTGTTTCTTCTGCTTCTCCTTCTGCTTATACTTCTGCTTTTGCTTCTCTTTCTGCTTCTGCTTCTCCTTCTGGTTCTCCTTCTTCTTCTCTAGATTCTGCTTCTTCTGCTTCTCCTGCTTCTCCTACTTCTCGTGCTGCTTCTCCTTCTGCGTCTCTTTCTGCTTCTGCTTATCCTTTTGCTTCTCCTACTCCTAATCCTTCTCTTTCGCCTTCTCCTTCTTCTTCTTCTTCTGCTTTTCCTGCTGCTTCTGCTTCTGCTTATTGTACTATTTCTGTTTCTTCTGCTTCTTCTTCAGATTGTGCTTCTTCTGTTTCTCCTGCTTCAGATTCTGCTTCTGCTTCTTCGGCTTCTCCTGTTTCTTCTGCTTCTGCTTCTTCTATTTCTCCTGCTTCTCTTTCTCCTTCTGCTTCTGCTTCTGCTCTTCTCCTTCTTCTGTTTCTTTTGCTTCTGTTTCTTCTGCTTCTTCTTCTTCTGTTTCTTCTGCTTCTACTTCTGCTTCTCCTTCTTCTCCCCTTTCTGCTTCTATTTCTGCTTCTTCTGATTCTCATGCTTCTCCTTCTTGTTCTCCTTCTGTTTCTGCTTCTCTTTCTGCTTCTCCTTCTGCTGCTCCTTCTCATTCTTCTGCTTCTCCCAGTGCTTCTGCTTCTGCTTCTTTTGCTTATTCTTTTTCTTCTGCTTCTGCTTCTTCTGCTTCTACTGCTTCTCCTTACGCTTCTCCTTATGCTGCTGCTTCTTTTTCTTCTTCTTCGTCTTTTTCTTCTCTCTTCTCTCTCTCTCTCTCTCTCTCTCTCTCTCTCTCTCTCTCTCTCTCTCTCTCTCTCTCTCTCTCTCTCTCTCTCTCTCTTCTCTCTCTCTCTCTCTCTCTCTCTCTCTCTCTCTCTCTCTCTCTCTCTCTCTCTCTCTCTCTCTGCTCTCTCTCTCTCTCTTCTTCTTCTCTTCTTCTTCTTCTTCTTCTTCTTCTTCTTCTTCTTCTTCTTCTTCTTCTTCTTCTTCTTCTTCTCTTTCTGCTGCTTATGCTTTTCCCGCTTCTTCTTCTTCTACTGCTTCTCTTTCTGCTTCTCATTCTGCTTCTGCTTCTCCTTCTGCTTCTCCTATTGCTTCTGTGGCTCTTCCTTCTCCTTCTCCTTCTTCTCCTTCTCCTTCTGCTTCTGCTTCTTCTGCTTCTCCTTCTGCATCTTCTTCTGCTTCTGCTTCTCCTTCTGCTGCTTCTTCTGCTTCTGTTTCTCCTTCTGCTTCTCCTTCTGCTTCTTCTGCTTTTCCTTCTGCTTCTCCTTCTGTTTCTCCTTCTCGTTCTCTGCTTTTACTTTTGCTTCTCCTTCTGCTTCTGCTGCTACTGCTACTGCTTCTGCTTCTTCTGTTTCTTCCGCTTCTCCTTCTCCTTTTGATTCTCTTTCTGCTTCTGCTTCTCCTTCAGCTTCTCATTCTGCTTCTCCAGATACTGCTTCTTCTGCTTCTCCTTCTGCTTCAGGTTCTGCTTCTGCTTCTTCGTATTCTTATGCTTCTGGTTCTCCTGTTCCTGCTTCTTGTGCTTCCCCTCCGTCTCTTTCTGCTTCTCCTTCTGTTCTGCTCTCCTTC
>NW_012304482.1:0-2929 GCF_000151885.1 Dipodomys ordii
GTTCTCTTTCTGCTTCTCATTCTGCTTCTGCTTCTCCTATTTCTTCTGCGGCTCTTCCTTCTCCTACTTCTACTTCTCCTTCTGCTTCTGCTTCTTCTGCTTCTCCTGCTTCTCCTTCTGCATCTTCTTCTGTTTCTGCTTCTCCTTCTGCTGCTTCTTCTGCTTCTGTTTCTCCTTCTGCTTCTCCTTCTGCTTCTTCTGCTTCTGCTTCTCCTTCTGCTTCTTCTGCTTCTCTTCTGATTCTCCTTCTGCTTCTTTTTCTGTTTCTCCTTCTCCTTCTCGTTCTTCTGCTTTTCTTTCTGCTTCTCCTTCTTCTTCTGCTGCAACTGCTACTGCTTCTTCTGTTTCTTCTGCGTCTCCTTCTGCTTTTGATTCTCTTTCAGCTTCTGCTTCTCCTTCAGCTTCTCATTCAGCTTCTCCAGATTCTGCTTCTTCTGCTTCTCCTGCTTCCGCTTTTGCTTCAGGTTCTGCTTCTGCTTCTTCGGATTCTTATGCTTCTGCTTCTCCTGCTTCTGCTTCTTCTGCTTCCCCTCCTCTTTCTGCTTCTCCTTCTGTTTCTGCTTCTCCTGCTTCTGCTTCTTCTGCTTTTCCTGCTTCTCTTTCTGCTTCTCCTTCTGCTTTTCCTTCTCCTTCTGTTTCTGCTCCTTCTCCTTCTTCTGTTTCTTCTTCTTCTGCTTCTCCCGCTTCTGCTTCTTCTGCTTCTCCTGCTTCTCGTTCTGCTTCTCTTCGTCAGCTTCTCTTTTTACTTCTGCTTCTGCTTCTTCGTATTCTGCTTCTTCTACTTCTTCTCTCCTTCTGCTTCTGCTTCTTCTGCTTCTCCTGCTTCTCCTTCTGCATCTCTTTCTGCTTGTGCTTTTCCGTCTGCTTCTTCTTCTGCTTCTGCTTCTCCTTCTCCTTCTTCTGCTTCTCCGTCTGATTCTGCTTCTTCTGCCTTTCCTGATTTTCCTTCTGCTTCTCCTTCTTCTTCTCCTTCTGTTTCTCCTTCTCGTTCTTCTGCTATTCCTTCTGCTTCTCTTTCTGCTTCTGCATCTTCAGCTTCTTCTGCTACTGATTCTGCTTCTTCTGTTTCTTCTGCTTCTCCTTCTGCTTTTGCTTCTCTTTCTGCTTCTGCTTCTCCTTCTGGTTCTCCTTCTTCTTCTCCAGATTCTGCTTCTTCTGCTTCTCCTTCCGCTTCAGGTACTGCTTCTGCTTCTTCGGCTTCTTCTGCTTCTATTTCTGCTTCTCCTTCTGTTTCTGCTTCTCTTTCTGCTTCTGTTTCTTCTCCTTCTTCTATTTCTTCTGCTTATGCTTCTACTGCTTCTCCTGCTTCTCCTTCTGTTTCTCTTTATTCTTATCCTTCTGCTTCTCCTTCTCCTTCTCCTTCTTCTGCTTCTCCTTCTCCTTCTCCTTCTTCTGCTTCTCCTTCTGCATCTTCTTCTGTTTCAATTTCTCCTTCTTCTGCTTTTCATTCTTCTTCTGCTTCTCCTGCTTCTGCTTCTTCTGCTTCTCATGCTTCTCCTTCTCCTTCTCCTTCTCTTTCTGCTTCTGCTTATCCGTCTGTTTCTCCTACTCCTAATCCTTCTCTTTCTCCTTCTCCTTCTTCTTCTTCTGCTTTTCCTGCTTGTTCTTCTTCTGCTTCTTCTTCTTTTTCTGCTTTTTCAGTTTCTTCTGCTTCAGCTTCTGCTTCTTCTGCTTCTCCTTCTGCTTCTGTTTCTCCTTCTGCTTCTGCTCTTCTCCTTCTTCTGTTTCTTCTGCTTCTGCTTCTCCTGCTTCTCCTTCTTCTGCTTCTCCTACTTCTCCTTCTGCTTCTACATCTCATTCTCCTTCTCCTTCAATTTCTCCTTCTTGTGCTTCTCATTCTGCTTCTGCTTCTCCTGCTTCTGCTTCTTCTGTTTCTCCTTCTGCTTCTCCTTCTGCTCCTCTTTCTGCTTCTAATTCTGCTTCTGCTCCTCCTACTCCTATTCCTTCTCTTTCTCCTTCTTATTCTTCTGCTTCTCGTTCTGCTTCTGCTTCTTCTGCTTGTTCTGTATCTTCTGCTTCTGCTTTTCCAGCTTCTGATGCTTCTGCTTCTCCTTCTGCTTCAGGTTCTCCTTCTGCTTCTTCAGCTTCTTCTGTTTCTTCTGCTTCTCCTGCAACTGCTTCTTCTGCTTCTGTTTCTATTTCTGCTTCTCCTTCTGCTTCTGCTTCTCCTTCTGCTCCTTCTCCTTCTTCTGTTTCTTCTTCTTCTTCTTCTTCTTCTTCTTCTGCTTCTCCCGCTTCTGCTTCTTCTGCTTCTCCTGATTGTCCTTCTGCTTCTGCTTCTCCTTCTCCCTCTTCTGCTTCTCTTTCTGCTTCTGCTTCTTCTGATTCTCCAACTTCTCCTTCTGTTTCTGCTTCTCTTTCTGCTTCTGCATCTCCTTCTGCTTCACCTTCTGCTGCTCCTTCTCCTTCTTCTGTTTCTCCCTCTGCTTCTATTTCTGCTTCTTATGCTTCTTCTTTTTCTTCAGCTTCTGCTTCTCCTGCTTCTCTTTCTTATGCTTCTACTGCTTCTTCTTCTGGTTCTGCTTCTTCTGCTTCTACTTCTCTTTCTGCATCTGCTTCTCCAGCTTGTTTTTCTGCTTCTTCTGCTGATTCTCCTTCTGCTGCTTCTTCTACTTCTCCTACAGCTTCTGCTTCACTTTTTGCTTCACCTTCTGCTTCTGCTTCATCTGTTTCTCCTGCCTGAAATTCTGGTTCTACTTCTTCTGCTGCTTCTCCTACTGCTTCTGCTTCTACTTCTGCTTATGTTTCAGATTCATCTGCTTCTACTCTTTCGGCTTCTCCTGCTTCTGATTATAGTGCTTCTCCTGTTTCTTTTTCTGGTTCTCATTCCTCTACTGCGTCTCCTTCTGCTTCTGCTAATACTCCTACTCCTACTTCTGATTCTCTTCAGCTTCTGCTTCTTCTGCTTCTCCTGCTTCTCAATCTGCAT
>NW_012304483.1:0-2929 GCF_000151885.1 Dipodomys ordii
CCTTCTCCTTCTTCTTCTTCCCCCACCACTTCTGCTTCTGCTGCTTCTGCTTATTATTCATCATCTGCTTCTCCTCCTTCTGCTTCTCCTCCTTCTGCTGCTCCTCCTTCTGCTTCTTCTTCTTCTTCTTCTTCTTCTTCTTCTTCTTCTTCTTCTTCTTCTTCTTCTTCTTCTTCTTCTTCTTCTTCTTCTTCTTCTTCTTCTTCTTCTTCTTCTTCTTCTTCTTCTGCTTCTGCTTCTGCTTCTGCTTCTGCTTCTGCTTCTTATGCTTCTACTGCTTCTTCTTCTTCTGCTTCTTCTGCTTCTAATTCTCTTTCTGCTTCTGCTTCTCCTGCTTGTTTTTCTGCTTCTTCTTCTGCTTCTCCTTCTGCTGCTTCTTCTACTTCTCCTTCTGCTTCTCTTTTTGCTTCTCCTTCTGCTTCTGCTTCTTCTGTTTCTCCTACCTGAATTTCTGGTTCTACTTCTTCTGCTGCTTCTCCTTCTGCTTCTGCTTCTACTTCTGCTTCTGTTTCTGCTTCTTCTGCTTCTTCTCTTTCGGCTTCTCCTGCTTCTGCTTCTTGTGCTTCTCCTGCTTCTCTTTCTCCTTCTCATTCCGCTTCTGCTTCTCCTTCTGCTTCTCCTCCTTCTCCTTCTCCTACTTCTGCTTCTCCTTCAGCGTCTGTTTCTTCTGCTTCTCCTGCTCTTCCTTCTGCATCTCCTGCTTGTGCTTGTCCTTATGCTTCGTCTTCTGCTTCAGCTTCTCATTCTCCTTCTCCTTCTTTTGCTTCTCCTTTTGCTTCTGCTTCTTCTGTTTGTCCTTCTTCTCCTTCTGCTTCTGCTTCTTCTGCTTCTCCTGCTTCTCCTTCTGCATCTTCTTCTGCTTCTCCTTCTCCTTCTTCTGCTTCTCCTTCTGCTTCTACTTCTGCTGCTTTACCTGCTTCTCTTTCTGCTTCTCCTTCTGTTTCTCCTTCTGTTTCTCCTTCTCCTTCTTGTTCTTCTGCTTTTCTTTCTGCTTCTCGTTCTGCTTCTGCTACAACTGCTACTGATTCTACTTCTTCTGTTTCTTCTGCTTCTCATCTTCTTTTGATTCTCTTTCTGCTTCTGCTTCTCATCTGCTTAACATCTGCTTCTCCAGATTCTGCTTCTTCTGTTCCTCCTGCTTCTCCTTCTGTTTCAGGTTCTGCTTCTGCTTCTTCAGATTCTTATGCGTCTGCTTCTCCTGCTTCTGCTTCTTCTGCTTCCCCTCCTTCTCTTTCTGCTTCTCCTTCTGTTTCTGCTTCTCCTTCTGCTTCTGCTTCTTGTCCTTCTCCTGTTTCTTCTGCTTCTGCTTCTGCTTCTCCTGTTTCTGAATCTCCTGCTTCTCCTTCTGCTGCTCTTTCTGCTTCTCCTGCTGCTTTTCCTTCTCCTGCTCCTTCTTCTGCTTCTCTTTCTGCTTCTCCTTCTGTTTCTCCTTCTCCTTCTCATTCTCTTTCTTTTGCTTTTCCTTCTGCTTCTGCTTCTGCTTCTGCATCTTCTGCTTCTTCTGCTACTGCCTCTGCTTCTTCTGTTTCTTCTGCTTCTCCTTCTGCTTCTCCTTCTGCTTTTGCTTCTCTTTCAGCTTCTGCTTCTCCTTCTGCTTAAGGTTCTGCTTCTGCTTCTTCGGCTTCTTCTGCTTCTGCTTCTCCTGCTGCTGCTTCTTCTGCTTCTCCTGCTTCTCCTTTTGCTTTTCCTTCTGTTTCTGCTTCTCCTTCTGCTTCTGCTTCTTCTCCTTCTTCTGTTTCTTCTGCTTCTGCTTCTCCTGCTTCTGCTTCTCCTGCTTCTGCTTCTCCTGCTTCTCGTTCTGCTTCTCTTTCTGCTTCTCCTTCTTCTGCTTCTCCTTCTGCTTCTGCTTCTCCTTCTGCTTCTGCTTCAATTTCTCCTTCTGTTTCTCATTCTGCTTCTGCGTCTTCTGTTTCTTCTGCTTCTCCTGCTTCTGCTTCTCCTGCTTCTCCTACTTCTCGTGCTGCTTTTCCTTCTGCGTCTCTTTCTGCTCCTGCTTACACTTTTGCTTCTCCTACTCCTAATCCTTCTCTCTCGCCTTCTCCGACTTCTTCTTCTTCTGCTTCTCTTGCTGCTTCTGCTTCTGCTTATTCTACTATTACTTTTTCTTCTGCTTCTGCTTCAGATTGTGCTTCTTCTGTTTCTCCTTCTGCTTCAGATTCTGCTTCTGATTCTTCGGTTTCTCCTGTTTCTTCTGCTTCTGCTTCTCCTGCTTCTTCTGGTTCTCCTGCTTCTCTTTCTGCTTCTCCTTCTGCTTCTGCTTCTCCTTCTGCTTCTGCTCTTCTCCTTCTTCTGTTTCTTTTGCTTCTGTTTCTTCTGCTTCTTCTTCTGTTTCTTCTGATTCTACTTCTGCTTCTCCTTCTCTTCTTTCTGCTTCTACTTCTGCTTCTTCTGATTCTCCTGTTTCTCGTTCTTTTTCTCCTTCTGTTTCTGCTTCTCTTTCTGCTTCAACTTTTCCTTCTGCTGCTCCTTCTCCTTCTTCTGCTTCTCCCACTGCTTCTGCTTCTGCTTCTTTTGCTTATTCTTTTTCTTCTGCTTCTGCTTCTCCTGCTTCTGCTTCTTCTGCTTCTACTGCTTCTCCTTATGCTTCTTCTTCTTCTTCTTTGTCTTCTTCTTCTTCTTCTTCTTCTTCTTCTTCTTCTTCTTCTTCTTCTTCTTCTTCTTCTTCTTCTTCTTCTTCTTCTTCTTCTTCTTCTTCTCTTTCGTCTGCTTCTTCGTTTCCTGCTTCTTCTGCTTCTACTGCTTCTCTTTCTGCTTCTCATTCTGCTTCTGCTTCTCCTTCTGCTTCTCCTATTGCTTCTGCTGACCTTCCTTCTCCTTCTCCTTCTCCTACTTCTGCTTCTCCTTCTGCTTTTGCTTCTTCTGCTTCTCCTTCTGCATCTTCTTCTGCTTCTGCTTCTCCTTCTGCTGCTTCTTCTGCTTCTGCTTCTCC
>NW_012304484.1:0-2929 GCF_000151885.1 Dipodomys ordii
CTGCTTCTCCTGCTTCTGCTTCTTATGCTTCTACTGCTTCTTCTTCTTCTTCTTCTGCTTCTTCTGCTTCTACTTCTCTTTCTGCTTCTGCTTCTCCTGCTTGTTTTTCTGCTTCTTCTGCTGCTTCTCCTTCTGCTTCTTCTTCTACTTCTCCTTCTGCTTCTCTTTTTGCTTCTCTTTCTGCTTCTGCTTCTTCTGTTTCTCCTGCCTGAATTTCTGGTTCTACTTGTTCTGCTGCTTCTCCTTCTGCTTCTGCTTCTACATCTGCTTCTGTTTCTGCTTCTTCTGCTTCTTTTCTTTCGGCTTCTCCTGCTTCTGCTTCTTGTGCATCTCCTGCTTTTCTTTCTGCTTCTCATTCCGCTTCTGCTTCTCCTTCTGCTTCTCCTCCTTCTCCTTCTCCTACTTCTGCTTCTCCTTCAGCTTCTGCTTCTTCTGTTTCTCCTGCTTCTCCTTCTGCATCTCCTTCTGCTTGTGCTTGTCCTTATGCTCCTTCTTCTTCTTCTCCTTCTCCTTCTTTTGCTTCTGCTTCTTCTGCTTTTCCTGCTTCTCCTTCTGCTTCTGCTTCTTCTTCTTCTCCTGCTTCTCCTTCTGCATCTTCTTCTGCTTCTGCTTCTCCTTCTTCTGCTTCTCCTTCTGCTTCTTCTTCTTCTGCTTTACCTGCTTCTCTTTCTGCTTCTCCTTCTGCTTCTCCTTCTGTTTCTCCTTCTCCTTCTTGTTCTTCTGCTTTTCCTTCGTCTTCTCCTTCTGCTTCAGCTACAACTGCTACTGCTTCTACTTCTTCTTTTTCTTCTGCTTCTCCTTCTGCTTTTGATTCTCTTTCTGCTTCTGCTTCTCCTTCAGCTTGTCATTCTGCTTCTCCAGATTCTGCTTCTTCTGCTTCTCCTGCTTCTCCTTCTGCTTCAGGTTCTGCTTCTGCTTCTTCGGATTCTTATGCTTCTTCTTCTCCTGCTTCTGCTTCTTCTGCTTCCCCTCCTTCTCTTTCTGCTTCTCCTTCTGCTTCTGCTTCTTGTCCTTCTCCTGATTCTTCTACTTCTGCTTCTCCTGTTTCTGTATCTCCTGCTTCTCCTTCTGCTGCTCTTTCTGCTTCTCCTGCTGGTTTTCCGTCTCCTGCTCCTTCTTCTGCTTCTCTTTCTGCTTCGCCTTCTGTTTCTCCTTCTCCTTCTCGTTCTTCTGCTTTTCCTTGTGCTTCTGCTTCTGCATCTTCTGCTTCTTCTGCTACTGCCTCTGCTTCTTCTGTTTCTTCTGCTTCTCCTTCTGCTTCTCCTTCTGCTTTTGCTTCTCTTTCTGCTTCTGCTTCTCCTTCTGGTTCTCCTTCTTCTTCTCCTTCTTCTGCTTCTTGTCCTTCTCCTGATTCTTCTACTTCTGCTTCTCCTGTTTCTGTATCTCCTGCTTCTCCTTCTGCTGCTCTTTCTGCTTCTCCTGCTGGTTTTCCGTCTCCTGCTCCTTCTTCTGCTTCTCTTTCTGCTTCTCCTTCTGTTTCTCCTTCTCCTTCTCGTTCTTCTGCGTTTCCTTGTGCTTCTCCTTCTGCATCTTCTGCTTCTTCTGCTACTGCCTCTGCTTCTTCTGTTTCTTCTGCTTCTCCTTCTGCTTTTGCTTCTCTTTCTGCTTCTGCTTCTCCTTCTGGTTCTCCTTCTTCTTCTCCTTCTTCTGCTTCTTCTGCTTCTCCTGCTTCTCCTACTTCTCGTTCTGCTTCTTCTTCTGCGTCTCTTTCTGCTTCTGCTTATCCTTTTGCTTCTCCTACTCCTAATCTTTCTCTTTCGCCTTCTCCTTCTTCTTCTTCTGCTTTTCCTGCTGCTTCTGCTTCTGCTTATTGTACTATTTCTGTTTCTTCTGCTTCTTCTTCACATTGTGCTTCTTCTGTTTCTCCTGCTTCAGATTCTGCTTCTTCTTCTTCGGCTTCTCCTGTTTCTTCTGCTTCTGCTTCTTCTACTTCTCCTGCTTCTCTTCCTGCTTCTCCTTCTGCTTCTGCTCTTCTCCTTCTTCTGTTTCTTTTGCTTCTGTTTCTTCTGCTTCTTCTTCTTCTGTTTTTTCTGATTCTACTTCTGCTTCTCCTTCTTCTCCTCTTTCTGCTTCTACTTCTGCTTCTTCTGATTCTCCTGCTTCTCCTTCTTGTTCTCCTTCTGTTTCTACTTCTCTTTCTGCTTCTGCTTCTCCTTCTGCTGCTCCTTCTCCTTCTTCTGATTCTCCCACTGCTTCTTCTTCTGCTTCTTTTGCTTATTCTTTTTCTTCCGCTTCTGCTTCTCCTGATTCTGCTTCTTCTGCTTCTACTGCTTCTCCTTACGCTTCTCCTTATGCTTCTTCTTCTTCTTCTTCTTCTTCTTCGTCTTCTTCTTCTTCTTCATCTTCTTCTCTTTCGTCTGCTTCTGCTCTTCCTGCTTCTTCTGCTTCTACTGCTTCTCTTTCTGCTTCTCATTCTGCTTCTGCTTCTCCTTCGGCTTCTCCTATTGCTTCTGCTGCCCTTCCTTCTCCTTCTCCTTCTCCTTCTCCTACTTCTGCTTCTCCTTCTGCTTCTGCTTCTTCTGCTTCTCCTGCTTCTCCTTCTGCATCTTCTTCTCCTTCTGCTTCTCCTTTTGCTGCTCCTTCTCCGTCTTCTCCTACTCCCTCTGATTCTGCTTCTTATGCTTATTATTTTTCTTCTGCTTCTCCTGCTTCTGCTTCTTCTGTTTCTACTGCTTCTGCTTCTTCTGTTTCTACTGCTTCTCCTTCTTCTCCTTCTTCTCCTTCTTCTCCTTCTTCTCCTCCTCCTCCTTCTTCTTCTTCTTCTTCTTCTTCTTCTTCTTCTTCTTCTTCTTCTTCTTCTTCTTCTTCTTCTTCTTCTTCTTCTTCTTCTTCTTCTTCTTCTTCTTCTTCCTCTTCTTCTTCTTTTTCTTCTTCTTCTTCTTCTTCTTCAAACTTCTTCTTCTTCTTCTTCTTCTTCTTCTTCTTCTTC
>NW_012304485.1:0-2929 GCF_000151885.1 Dipodomys ordii
TTCTCCTTCTTCTTCTCCTTCTATTTCTGCTTCTCTTTCTGCTTCTGCATCTCCTTCTTCTTCACCTTCTGCTGCTCCTTCTCCTTCTTCTGTTTCTCCCTCTGCTTCTGCTTCTTATGCTTCTTCTTTTTCTTATGGTTCTGCTTCTCCTGCTTCTGCTTCTTATGCTTCTACTGCTTCTTCTTCTTCTTTTTCTGCTTCTACTTCTCTTCCTGCTTCTGCTTCTCCTGCTTGTTTTTCTGCTTCTTCTGCTGTTTTTTCTACTTCCCCTTCTGCTTCTCTTTTTGCTTCTCCTTCTGCTTCTGCTTCTTCTGTTTCTGCTGCCTGAATTTCTGGTTCTACTTCTTCTTCTGCTTCTCCTTCTGCTTCTGCTTCTCCTTCTGCTTCTGTTTCTGCTTCTTCTCTTTCGGCTTCTTCTGCTTCTGCTTCTTGTCCTCCTCCTGCTTCTCTTTCTGCTTCTCATTCTGCTTCTGCTTCTCCTTCTGCTTCTGCTTCTCCTCTTTCTCCTTCTCCTACTTCTGCTTCTCCTTCAGCTTCTGCATCTTCTGCTTCTCCTGCTTCTCCTTCTGCATTTCCTTCTGCTTGTGCTTCTCCTTATGCTTCTTCTTTTGCCTCTGCTTCTCCTTCTCCTTCTTTTGCTTCTCCTTTTGCTTCTGCTTCTTCTGCTTTTACTGCTTCTCCTTCTGCTTCTGCTTCTTCTGCTTCTCCTTCTGCATCTTCTTCTGCTTCTGCTTCTCCTTTTGCTTCTCCTTCTCCTTCTTCTGCTTCTCCTTCTTCTGCTTTACCTGCTTCTCTTTCTGTTTCTCCTTCTGCTTCTCCTTCTGTTTCTCCTTCTCCTTCTTGTTCTTCTGCTTTTCCTTCTGCTTCTGCTACAACTGCTACTGCTTCTACTTCTTCTGTTTCTTCTGCTTCTCCTTCTGCTTTTGATTCTCTTTCTGCTTCTGCTTCTCCTTCTGCTTCTCATTCTGCTTCTCCAGATTCTGATTCTTCTGCTTCTTCTGCTTCTCCTTCTGCTTCAGGTTCTGCTTCTGCTTCTTCGGATTCTTATGCTTCTGCTTCTCCTGCTTCTGCTTCTTCTGCTTCCCCTCCTTCTCTTTCTGCTTCTCCTTCTGCTTCTGCTTCTTGTCCTTCTCCTGTTTCTTCTGCTTGTTCTTCTCCTGTTTCTGCATTTCCTGCTTCTCCTTCTGCTGCTCTTTCTGTTTCTCCTGCTGCTTTTCCTTCTATTGCTCCTTCTTCTGCTTCTCTTTCAGCTTCTCCTTCTGTTTCTCCTTCTCCTTCTAGTTCTTCTGCTTTTCCTTCTGCTTCTCCTTCTGCTGCTGAATCTTCTGCTTCTTCTGCTACTGCCTCTGCTTCTTCTGTTTCTTCTGCTTCTCCTTCTGCTTTTGCTTCTCTTTCTGCTTCTGCTTCTCCTTCTGCTTCTCCAGATTCTGCTTCTTCTGCTTCTCCTTCTGCTTCTGCTTCTTCTGCTTCTCTTGCTTCTCCTTCTGCATCTTCTTCTGTTTCTGTTTCTCCTTCTCCTTCTTCTGCTTCTCCTTCTGATTCTCCTTCTGCTTTTTCTTCTTCTGCTTTACCTGCTTCTCTTTCTGCTTCTCCTTCGACTTCTCCTTCTGTTTCTCCTTCTCCTTCCTGTTTTTCTGCTTTTCCTTCTGCTTCTGCTACACCTGCTACTGCTTCTACTTCTTCTGTTTCTTCTGCTTCTCCTTCTGCTTTTGATTCTCTTTCTGCTTATGCTTCTACTTCTGCTTCTCCTTCTGCTTCTCCAGATTCTTCTTCTTCTGCTTCTCCTGCTTCTCCTTCTGCTTCAGGTTCTCCTTCTGCTTCTTCGCATTCTTATGCTTCTGCTTCTCCTGCTTCTGCTTCTTCTGTTTTCCCTCCTTCTCCTTCTGCTTCTCCTTCTGTTTCTGCATCTCCTTCTGCTTCTGCTTCTTGTCCTTCTCCTGTTTCTTCTGCTTCTGCTTCTCCTGTTTCTGCATCTCCTGCTTCTCCTTCTGCTTCTACATCTTCTGCTACTGCCTCTGCTTCTTCTGTTTCTTCTGCTTCTCCTTATGCTTCTCCTTCTGCTTTTGCTTCTCTTTCTGCTTCTGCTTCTCCTTCTGCTTCTCCAGATTCTGTTTCTTCTGCTTCTCCTGTATCTCCTTATGCTTCAGGTTCTGCTTCTGTTTCTACGGCTTCTTCTGCTTCTGCTTCTCCTGCTGCTGCTTCTTCTGCTGCTCCTGCTTCTATTTCTGCTTTTCCTTCTGTTTCTGCTTCTCCTTCTGCTTCTGCCTCTTCTCCTTCTTATGTTTCTTCTGCTTCTGCTTCTCCTGCTTCTGCTTCTCCTGCTTCTCGATGTGCTTCTCTTTCTGCTTCTCTTTCTGCTTCTCTTTCTGCTTCTCTTTCTGCTTCTCCTTCTCCTTCTCCTTCTTCTGCTTCTCCTTCTGCTTCTCCTTTTCCTTCTGCTTCAATTTCTCCTTCTGCTTCTCATTGTGCTTCTGCGTCTTCTGTTTCTTCTTCTTCTCTTGCTTCTGCTTCTCCTGCTTCTCCTACTTCTCGTGCTGCTTCTCCTTCTGCGTCTCTTTCTGCTTCTGCTTATCCTTTTGCTTCTCCTACTCGTAATCCTTCTCTTTCGCCTTCTCCTTCTTGTTCTTCTGCTTGTCCTGGTGCTTCTGCTTCTGCTTATTCTACTATTTCTGTTTCTTCTGCTTCTTCTTCAGATTGTGCTTCTTCTGTTTCTCCTTCTGTTTCAGATTCTGCTTCTGCTTCTTCGGCTTCTCCTGTTTCTTCTGCTTCTGCTTCTCCTGCTTTTTCTGCTTCTCCTGCTTCTCTTTCTGCTTCTCCTTCTGCTTCTGCTTCTCCTTCTGCTTCTGCTTCTGCTCTTCTCCTTCTTCTGTTTCTTTTGCTTCTGTTTCTTCTTCTTCTTCTTCTTCTTCTTCTTCTTCTTCTTCTTCTT
>NW_012304486.1:0-2929 GCF_000151885.1 Dipodomys ordii
ACATCGGGGACACATTTTGGGACTAACCAAGAGTCAGCGTTGATATAGTGTGGTCTCAGTTGACATAGCGGGGGTACACAGCGGTTCACAGCGGTGGGACTCAGTTGGTTACACAGCGGGACATAACGGGTAACACAGTGAGGACATAGCGTAGAACTAAGTTGCACACCACGGGACACAGTTGACACTGCGGGACACAGTGGGGACACTTCAGGGACACAGCGGGACAATTAGGGGGATATAGTTGGATACAGTGGGACACAGCTTGACTCCGTGGGGGACACAGCTGGACACATCGTGACACAGCGGGGGACACAGCGGGACACAGCGGGGGACACAGCAGGACACAACGGGGTACACAGCAAGGAAACAGCGGGACACAGTGTTGATACAGTTGGGACACAGCGGGACACAGCGGGGTACACAGCTGGGGACTCAACGGGACACAGCAGGGGACACAGTGAGGACACAGTGGAACACAGCGTGGAACACAGCGAGGACACAGCGGGACACAGCGGGACACAGTGGGGACACAGCAGGGACACAGCAGGGACACAGCGGAGGACACAACGGGACACATCGGGACACAGCGGGGGACAAAGCAGGGGACAGCGGAGACAGAGAGGGGCCACAGCGGGACACAGCAGTGACACAGCTGGACACAGCGGGGTTCACAGCGGGACACAGAGTGGGACACAGAGGGGTACAGGGCGGGACACAGCGGGGAACACAGCGAGGACACAGCGGGACCCAGCGGGACACAGCGTCGATACAGCGGGGACACTGTGGGACACAGCGGGGTACACAGCTGGGGACACAACGGGACACAGCAGGGGACACAGCGAGGACACAGCGGAACACAGCGTGGGACACAGCGAGGACACAGTGGGGGACACAGCGGGGGACACAGCGGGGACACAGTGGGGCACAGCGAGTGACATAGGGAGGACACAGTGGGACACAGCGGGACACAGCATGGGACAATGCGGGAGACAGCGAGGAAAACAGCGAGAACAAAGCAGGACACAGCGGGGACACAGAGGGGACTCAGCGGGGCACACAGCAGGGGACAAAGGGGGACACCAAGGGACACAGGGTGACACAGCGGGACACAGAGCTGACACTGCGGGGACACAGCGGGACAAAGCGGGGGATCCAGCGGGACACAGCTGGACACCGCGGGACACAGCGGGACACAATGGGACATAGCGGGGGACACAGCGGGACACAGCGGGGGACACAGCGAGGACACAGCGGGACACAGCGGGACACAGTGGGGACACAGCAGGGACACAGCCGGGACACAGCGGAGGACACAGCGGGACACAACGGGACACAGCGGGGAACACAGCGGGTGACAAAGCCGGACACCAAGGGACACAGTGTGACACAGCGGGACACAGCGGGGACACTGCGGGGACACAGGGGGACACACCGGGGGACACAGCAGGACACAGTGGGACACAGCGGGGGACACAGCGGGGGAAAGCAGGGGACAGAGAGGGGACAAAGCGGGACACAGCAGGGACACAGCTGGACACAGCGGGGTACTCAGCGGGACACAGCGGGAGCACAGCGGGGGACAGAGCGACGACACAGCGGGACACAGCGGGGACACAGGAGGACTCAGCAGGGTCACATCGGGACACAGCGGGACACAGCGGGACAAGGCGGGACACAGCGGTGACACAGCAGGGACACAGCAGGGACACAGCGGGGGACACAGCGGGACACAACGGGACACAGCAGGGGACACCGTAGGACACAGCAGGGGACACAGCGCGGGACAGAGCGGGACACAATGGAGAACACAGCGAGGACACAGCGGGACCCAGCGGGCCACAGCGGGGACACACCGGGACACTGAGGGTCACAGCACGGACACAGCGGGGCACAGAGTGGGACACAGCGAGGACACAGCGGGACACAGCGAGAACACAGCGGGACACAGCGTCGATTCAGCGGGACACAGCGTCGATTCAGCGGGGACAAAAGCGGGACACCACGGGACACACCGGGACACAGCGGGGGACAAAGCGAGGACACAGCGGGACACAGAGGGGACACAGCGGTGACTCAGTGGGGGATACAGCGGGGACAAAGCGGGACACCATGGAACACAGCGTGACACAGCGAGAAACAGCGGTGACCCTGCGGGGACACAGCGAGACACAGCGGGGGACACAGCGGGGACAACGCGGGACACAGTGGGGGACACAGCGGGACAAAGCTGGGAACACAGCGAGGACACAGCGGGACCCAGCGGGACACAGCGTCGATACAGCGGGGACACAGCGTTACACAGCATGGTAAACAGCTGTGGACACAACGGGACACAGTGGGGGCACAGCGGGACACAGCGGGACACAGTGGGACACAGCGGGGACAAAGCATGAGACACAGCGGGGGACAGAGCGGGAGACAGCGGGGGACACAGCGAGGACACAACGGGACACAGCGTTGACACAGCGGGGACTCAGCGGGGGACATAGCGAGGACACAGCGGGACCCCGCGGGACACATCGTCGATACAGCGCGGACACAGCGGGACACAATTGAGTACACAGCTGGGGACACAACCGGACAAAGCGGGGTAAAGAGCGCGGACACAACGGAACACAGCGGTTGACACAGTGAGGACACAGCGGGACACAGCGAGACAGTGCGGGACACAGCGGGGACACAGCAGTACACACAGCGGGACACAGCGGGGGACACAGTGGGACACAGCGGGGAACACAGCGAGAACACAGCGTGGTACACAGCTGGGGACACATCGAGACACAGCGGGGGACACAGCGAGGACACAGCGGGACACAGCGGGGACACTGCGGGAACATAGCGGGACACAGCGGGGGACACAGCGGGACACAGCGGGACACAGCTTGGGACACTTCGGGGACACAGCGGGACACAGCGTGGGACAAAG
>NW_012304487.1:0-2929 GCF_000151885.1 Dipodomys ordii
TTTGTGTCACGCTGGTTTCCCCCGCTGTGTTCCCGCTGTGTCCCGCTGTGACCCTCTGTGTTGCCCAGCTGTGTCTCGCTGTGTACCCCTCTGTGTCCCCCTCTGTGTCCCGCTGTGTTCCCCGCTGTGTCCCGCTGTGTCCCGCTGTGTCCCCCGCTGTGTCCCTGCTGTGTCCCCGCTGTGTCCTGCTGTATACTGCTGTGTCCCCCGCTTAGTCCCGCTGTGTCCCCGCTGTGTCCCCGCTGTGTCCCGCTGTGTTCCCCATGTGTCCCCCCCTGTGTCCCACCGTGTCCCACTGTGTCCCCCACTGTTTCCATCGCTGTGTCCGGCTGTGTCCCCCGCTGTGTGCCGCTGTGTCCCGCTATGTCCCCCGCTTTGTCCTGCTGTGTCCCCGCAGTGTCCCCGCTGTGTCCCGCTGTGTCACACTGTGTCCCGTGGTGTCCCACTTTGTCCCCCGCTGTTTCCCCCGCTGTGTCCTCCGCTGAGTCCCCTCTGTATCGACGCTGTGTCCCGCTGTGTCCCGCTGTGTCCTCACTGTGTTCCCCGCTGTGTCCCGCTGTGTCACCTGCTGTGTCCCCCGCTGTGTCCTCGCTGTGTCCGACTGTGTCCCGCTGTGTCCTTGCTGGGTCCCCCGCTGTGTCCCGCTGTGTCCCCCACTGTGTCCCGCTGTGTCCGACTGTGTCCCGCTCTGTCCCCGCTGTGTCCCGCTGTGTCCCGCTGTGTCCCCGCTGTGTGCCCGCTGTGTCCCGCTGTGTACCCCGCTGTGTCCAGCTGTGTCACCGAGGTGTCCCGCTGTGGCCCTACTCTGTCTCCGCTCTGTCCCCCGCTTTGTTCCGTTGTGTCCCGCTGTGTCCCCCGCTTTGTCCTACTGTGTCCCCACAGTGTCCCGCTGTGTCCCGCTGTGTCTCACTGTGTCCCGTGGTGTCCCTCTTTGTCCCCCGCTGTGTCCCCCACTGAGTCCCCTCTGTGTGGCCGCTGTGTCCTGCTGTGTGCTCGCTGTGTCCCCCGCTGTCTCCCGCTTTGTCCCCCGCTGAGTTCCGCTGTGTCCCGCTGCGTCCTCGCTGTGTCCCCCGCTGTGTCCCACTGTGTCCCTGCTATGTCCCCAGCTGTGTTCCGCTGTGTACCGCTCTGTACCCCGCTGTGTCTTGCTATGTTCCCGCAGTGTCCCGCTGTGTCCCGCTGTGTCCCGCTGTGTCCTCGCTGTGTCCCCCGCTGTGTCCTGTTGTGTCCCCAGCTGTGTACCTCGCTGTGTCCCGCTGTGTCCCCGCTGTATCGAGGCTGGGTCCCACTGGGTCCCGCTGTGTCCTCCCTGTGTCCCCCGCTGTGTCCCGCTGTGTACGCCATTGTGTCCTGCTGTGTCTACTGCTTTGTCCCCACTGTGTCCCGCTGTGTCCCGCTGTGTCCTCGCTGTGTCCCACGCTGAGTTCCGCTGTGTCCTCATTGTGTCCCCCGATGTGTCCCTTTGTGTCCCCAGCTGTGTACCCCGCTGTGTCCTGCTGTGTCCCCGCTGTATCGACGCTGTGTCCCGCTGTGTACCGCTGTGTCCTCACGGTGTTCCCCGTTGTGTCCCGCTGTGTAACCCTCTGTGTCCCCCTCTGTGTCCCGCTGTGTCCCCCGCTGTGTTCCGCTGTGTCCCGCTGTATACCGCTGTGTACTGCTGTGTCCCCCGCTGAGTCCCGCTGTGTCCCCGTTGTGTCCCGCTGTGTCCCCCGCTGTGTCCCGCTTTGTCTACTGCTATGTCCCTGCTGTGTACCGCTGTGTTCCGCTGTGTCCTGCTGTGTCCCGCTGTGTCCTGCTGTGTCCCGCTGTGTCCTCGCCGTGTCCCATGCTGTGTTCCGCTGTATCTTCGCTGTGTCCCCCGATGTGTCCCTTTGTGTCCCCAGCTGTGAAACCCGCTGTGTCCCGATGTGTCCTCGCTGTATTCCCCGCTGTGTCCCACTGTGTAACCTTCTGTGTCCCCCTCTGTGTCCCGCTGTGACCCCCGCTGTGTCCCGCTGTGTCCCGCTGTGTCCGTCTGTGTACTGCTGTATCCCCCACTGAGTCCCGCTGTGTCCCCGATGTGTCCTGTTGTGTCCCCCGCTGTGTCCCGCTCTAACTAATGCTGTGTCCCTGCTGTGTCCCGCTGTGTTCTGCTTTGTCCCCCTGTGTCCCGCTGTGTCCTCGCTGTGTCCCACGCTGTGTTCTGCTGTGCCCTCGCTGTGTCCTACTGTGTACCCTTCGGTGTACACCTCTGTGTCCCGCTGTGTCCCTCTGTGTCTCGCTGTGTACTGCTGTGTCCCGCTGTGTCCCGCTGTGTCCTCGCTGTGTCCCACGCTCTGTTCCGCTGTGTCCTCCCTGTGTCCCCCGATGTGTCCCTTTGTGTCCGCAGCTGTGTAACCCGCTGTGTCCCGCTGTGTCCCTGCTGTATCGACGCTGTGTCCCGCTGTGTCCCGCTGTGTCCTTGCTGTGTCCCCCGCTGTCTCCCGCTTTGTCCCACGCTGTGTCCAGCTGTGTCCTCGCTGTGTTCCGCGCTGTGTCCTGCTGTTTCCCCGCTTTGTCCCCCGCTGTGTCCCACTGTGTCCCACTGTGTACCCTGCTGTGTCCCTCTATGTTCCCTCAGTATCCCCGCTGTGTCCCGCTGTGTCCCGCTGTGTCCCGGGGTGTCCCGCTTTGTCCCCCGCTGTGTCCCCCAGTGAGTCCCCGCTGTGTCCCCACTGTGTCCCGCTGTGTCCTCCCTGTGTCCCCCGCTGTGTCCCGCTGTGTCCCCCGCTGTGTCCCGCTGTGTCCTCCGCTGTGTCCTGCTCTGTCCCCAGCTGTGTCTCAAGCTTTGTCCCCGCTGTGTCCCGCTGTGTCCCACTGTGTCCTCCCTTTGTCCCCGCTGTGTCCCCGATGTGTCCCTGCTGTGTCCCGCTGTGTACCCCGCTGTGTCCCGCTGTGTTCCCATTGTATG
>NW_012304488.1:0-2929 GCF_000151885.1 Dipodomys ordii
GGGAAGAAACGGGGGACACATCCGGACACAGGCGGGACACAGCGGGGGACACAGCGGGACACAAAGGGACACAGCAAGACACAGCGGGACACAGCGGGTACATAGCGAGGGACAGAGCGGGACACAGCGGGAACACAGCCTGACACAATGGGACACAGTGGGACAGAGTGGGACACAGCGGGTGACACAGCGGGGGACAAAGCAGGACACCATGGGACACAGTGGGACACAGCGGGACACAGCGGGGAAACAGCGGGACAGAGCTGGATACAGCCGGACACAGCCGGACACATCGGGGACACAGCGAGGCACAGCGGGGGAGAGAGTGGGACACAACGTGGTACAGAGGGAGGACACAGAGGGACACAGCGAGACACAGCGGGGACTCAGCGGGGGAAACAGCGGGGGACAAACCAGGACACCACGGGACACAGCGGGACACAGCGTGAGACAGAGGGGGACTCAGCGGGACAGAGCTGGACACAGCTGGAAACATCGGGGACACAGCGCGGCACAGCGGGGGACAGAGCGGGACACAGGGTGGTACAGAGGGAGGACACAGAGGGACACAGCGGGACACAGTGGGGACACAGCGGGACACTGAGGGGAAACAGAGGGGGGCACAGTGGGACACAGCGGGGGACACAGAGGAACACAGCGGGGGACACAGCAGGGGACAAAGCGGGACACAAGGGGACACAGTGGGACACAGCGGGACACAGCGGGGACACAGCGTGACACAGCGGGACACAGCGGGGGACACAGCGGGGGACAGAGCGGGACACAACGGGACACAGCGGGACACAGCAGGGACTCAGTGGGGGACACAGCGAGACACAGCGGGAACACAGCCTGACACAATGGGACACAGTGGGACAAGGTGAAACACAGTGGGGGACACAGCGGGGGACAAAGCAGGACACCACGGGACACAGTGGGACACAGTGGGACACAGCGGGGACACAGCGGGACAGAGCTGGACACAGCCGGACCAGCCGGACACATCGGGGACACAGCGAGGCACAGCGGGGGACAGAGCGGGACACAGCGTGGTACAAAGGGAGGACACAGAGGGACACAGCGGGACACAGTGGGGACACAGCCGGGACACAGCGGGGGACACAGCGAGGACACAGCGGGACACAGCGGGACACAGCGGGGACACAGCGGGGACACAGCGGGACACAGTGGGACACAGCGTGGGAAACAGTGGGGGACAAAGCAGGACACAACGGGACACAGTGGGACACAGCGGGACACAGCGGGGGACACAGGGAGGACAGAGCAGGACACAGCAGGACCTAGTGGAGACACAGCGGGGACACAGTGGGAAGAAACGGGGGACACATCCGGACACAGGGCGGACACAGCGGTTGACACAGTGGAAGACACCGGGACACAGAGGGACACAGCGGGACACAGCGGGGAAACAGAGGGGGACACAGTGGGACACAGCGGGGGACACAGAGGGACACAGCGGGGGACACAGCAGGGGACAAAGCGGGACACAACGGGACACAGTGGGACACAGCGGGACACAGCGGGGACACAGCGTGACACAGCGGGACACAGCGGGGGTCACAGCGGGACACAGCGTGGACACAGCGGGACACAGCGGGACATAGCGGGGACACAGCAGGGGACAAAGCGGGACACAGCGGGGACACAGCGGTACAGAGCTGGACACAGCAGAACACAGCTGGACACATCGGGGACACAGCGAGGCACAGCGGGAGACAGAGCGGGACACAGCGTGGTAGAGAGGGAGGACACAGAGGGACACAGCGGGACACAGAGGGGACACATCGGGACACTGCGGGGATACAGAAGGGGACACAGTGGGACACAGCGGGGGACACAGAGGGACACAGCGGGGGACACAGCAGGGGACAAAGCGGGACACAAAGGGACACAGTGGGACACATCGGGACACAGCGGGGACACAGCGTGACACAGCGGGACACAGCGGGGGACACAGCGGGGGACACAGCGGGACACAACGGGACACAGCGGGACACAGCGGGACACAGTGGGGACTCAGCGGAGGACACAGCGGGACACAGCGGGAACACAGCCTGACACAATGGGACACAGTGGGACAAGGTGGGACCCAGCGGGGGACACAGCGGGGGACAAAGCAGTACACCACGGGACACAGTGGGACACAGTGGGACACAGCGGGGACACAGCGGGACAGAGCTGGACACAGCCGGACACAGCCGGACACATCAGGGACACAGCGAGGCACAGCGAGAGACAGAGCGGGACACAGCGTGGTACAGAGCGAGGACACAGAGGGACACAGCGGGACAAAGTGGGGACACAGCGGGGACACAGCGGGGGATACAGCGAGGACACAGTAGGACACAGCGGGGACACAGCGGGACACAACTGACAAAGCTGGACACAGCGGGACACAGCAGGGGACACAGCGGTGCACAGCTGGGACACATCGGGAGACAACGGGGACACAGCGGGACACAGCGGGGACACAGCAGGGGACATAGTGGGACACAGCGGGGGACACAGAGGGACACAGCGGGGGACACAGCGGGACACAGCGGAACATAGCACGACACAGCGGGGACACAGCCGGACACAACGTGACACAGCAGCACACAGCGGGACACAGCCGTGGACACAGCGGGGACTCAACGGGGGACACAGCGGGGGACAAAGTGGGACACCACGGGACACAGTGGGACACAGCAGGACACAGCGGGGACACAGCAGGGACACAGAGGGGGACACAGCGGGAAGAAACGGGGGATGCGGCGAACGCCTTCTCGGCCAGCGAGGAAGAACGACCACCACACCAGGAGTCTTCTCAGATCACGCTTTATTGGAGAGCCTTTGACTTGATGGGAGAGCTTGAGCGCGAGAGCGCGTGTACCCAAAGCATGGCTGTTTATATAGGGAGTAGGAACCG
>NW_012304489.1:0-2929 GCF_000151885.1 Dipodomys ordii
CAGCAGGGGACACAGCAGGACACAGGGGGACACAGCGTGACACAGGGGGGACACAGCGGGGGACAAAGCGGGACACAAAAAGGGGACCCAGCGTTACACAGCGGGGACATAGCGGGACACAGCGGGGACACAGCAGGGGACACAGCAGAACACAGAGGGGAACAAAGGGTGCACACAGCGGGACACAGCAGGGGACACAGCGGGACAAAGCGGGGACACAGTGGGGGACACAGCGGTAAACAGCGGGGGACACAGCAGGACTCAGCTGGGGACACATCAAAGGACACAGCGGGTGACACAGCTGAGGAAACAGCGGAAAACAGCGGGGGACACAGCAGGATACAGAAGGACACAGCGAGGACACAGCGGGACACAGGAGGACACAGCGGGGACACAGCGGGGACACAGCGGGGGACACAGTGGGACACAGCGGGGACACAGAGGGACTCAGCGGTTACACAGCAAGGACACACCATGGACACAGTGGGACACAGCGGAGACACAGCAGGGACACAGTGAGACACGGCTAGGACACAGCGGGACACAGCGTGGGATACAGCGGGGGACAGTGGTGACACACCGGCGGACAGCAGGGACACAGCGGGACACAGCGGGACACAACGGGGGACACAGCGGGACACAGTGGGGGACACAGCGGGGGACACAGCGGGACACAGCTGGGGACACAGCGAGGACACAGCGGGACACAGCTGAGAAACAGCAGGGGACACAGTGGGACACTGCGGGGACACAGAGGAACTTAGCGGTTACACAGTGAGGACACACCAGGGACACAGCGGGACCCAGCGGGGACACAGCAAGGACACAGCGGGACCCAGCGGGACCCAGCGGGGACCCAGCGGGGACACAGCGGGACACAGCGGGAGACACAGCAGGGGACACAGCGGGACACAGCGGGGACACAGCGGGGACACAGCGGGACACAGCGGGACCCAGCAGGACACAGCGGGACACAGCGGGACCCAGCGGGACACAGCAGGGACACAGCGGGGGACACAGCAGGGGACACGGCCGGGGACAGCGGGGACACAGAGGGACACAGCAAGACAAAGCGGGGACACAGCAAGGACACAACGGGACACAGCGGGACTCAGCGGGGGACACAGCAGGGGACACAGTGGGACACAGCGGGGGACACAGCGGGACACAGCGGGACACAGCGGGGACAAAGAGGGGGACAAAGTGGGGACAAAGCGGGACACAGCGGGACAAAACTGGACACAGCTGGACACAGCGGTGACACAGCAGGGGACACAGCGGGGGACAGCGGGGACACAGCCGGACACAGCAGGACACAGCGGGAAACAGCGGGGACACAGCGAGGACACAGCGGTACACAGCGGGAAACAGAGGGGACACAGCGGGGGACAGCAGGGAAACACAGCGGGAACACAGCGGGGACAAAGCGGAACACAGTGGGAACACAGCGGGGGACAGCAGGGAGACACAGCAGGGACACAGTGGGGCCACATCGGTACACAGAGGGACACAGGGGGTACACAGCAGGACACAGCGGGACACAGCGGGAAACACAACCGGACACAGCGGGGGACACAGCGGGACACAGCGGGACACAGCGGGGACAGAGCGGGACACAGAGGGGACACAGCGGGGGACAGAGCGGGGCACAAAGTCAGACACCACGGGATACAGCGGAACATAGCGGGGACACAGCGGGGGACACAGCGGGGGACACAGCGGGTGACAGCGGTGACACAGCTGGGGACAGCGGGGACACACGGGACACAGCGGGGGACAGCGGGGACACAGGGGGGACACAGCGAGACACAGCGGGGGACACAGCGAAGACACAGCGGGACACAGAGGGGACACAGCGGAACACAGAGCGGACACAGCGGGGGACAGCAGGGAGATACAGCGGGCACACAGCTGGGACACATCAGTACACAGCGGGACACAGCCGGTACACAGCAATACACAGCGGGACACAGCGGGAAACACAACCGGACACAGCAGGGGACTAAGCAGGAGACAGAGGGGAACAAAGTGGGCACACAGCGGGACACAGTGGGACACAGCGGGGTACACGGCGGGACACATCGGGGGACACAGAAGGACACTGCAGGGTACACAGCGGGACACAGAGGGGACAAAGCAGGGGACAAAGCGGGGACACAGCAGGACACAGCGGGGGACAGCAGGGAGATACAGCGGGCACACAGCTGGGACACATCGGTACACAGCGGGACACAGCCGGTACACAGCAATACACAGGGGGACACAGCGGGGGACACAGCAGGGGACACAGCGGGACACAGCAAGGACACAATGGGACACAGCGAAGACACAGCGGGACACAGAGGGGACACAGCGGAACACAGTGCGGACACAGCGGGGGACAGCAGGGAGATACAGCGGGCACACAGCTGGGACACATCGGTACACAGTGGGACACAGCCGGTACACAGCAATACACAGCGGCACACAGCGGGAAACACAACCGGACACAGCGGGGGACACAGCGGGACACAGCGGGGGACACAGCGGGACACAGCGGGACACAGTGGGGACAGAGCGGGACACAGCGGGGACACAGCGGGGGACATAGCGGGGCACAAAGTCAGACACCACGGGATACAGCGGAACATAGCGGGGACACAGAGGTGGACACAGCGGGGGACACAGCGGGGGACACAGCGGGTGACAGTGGTGACACAGCTGGGGACAGCGGGGACACACAGGGACACAGCGGGGGACATCGGGGACACAGGGGGGACACAGCGAGACACAGCGGGGGACACAGCGAAGACACAGCGGGGACACAGGGGGGACACAGCGGGATACAGCGGGACAAAACGGGACACAGAGAGGGATAGAGCGGGGGACAGCGGGGACACCCCTGGGGACAGCAGGAACACAGCAGGACACAGCGGGGGACAGCGGTGTG
>NW_012304490.1:0-2928 GCF_000151885.1 Dipodomys ordii
TTCTTCTGCTACTGCCTCTGCTTCTTCTGTTTCTTCTGCTTCTCTTTCTGCTTTTGCTTCTCTTTCTGCTTCTGCTTCTCCTTCTGCTTCTCCAGATTCTGCTTCTTCTGCTTCTCCTGCTTCTCCTTCTGCTTCTGCTTCTTCTGCTTCTCCTGCTTCTCCTTCTGTTTCTGTTTCTGCTTCTGTTTCTCCTTCTCCTTCTTCTGCTTCTCCTTCTGATTCTCCTTCTGCTTCTTCTTCTTCTGCTTTACTTGCTTCTCTTTCTGCTTCTCCTTCTACTTCTCCTTCTGTTTCTCCTTCTCCTTCCTGTTTTTCTGCTTTTCCTTCTGCTTCTGCTACACCTGCTACTGCTTCTACTTCTTCTGTTTCTTCTGCTTGTCCTTCTGCTTTTGATTTTCTTTCTGCTTCTGCTTCTCCTTCTGCTTCTCCTTCTGCTTCTCCAGATTCTGCTTCTCCTGCTTCTCCTTCTGCTTCAGGTTCTGCTTCGGTTTCTTCGCATTCTTATGCTTCTGCTTCTCCTGCTTCTGCTTCTTCTGCTTTCCCTCCTTCTCTTTCTGCTTCTCCTTCTGTTTCTGCTTCTCCTTCTGCTTCTGCTTCTTGTCCTTCTCCTGTTTCTTCTGCTTCTGCTTCTCCTGTTTCTGCATCTCCTGCTTCTCCTTATGCTGCTCTTTCTGCTTCTCCTGCTGCTTTTCCTTCTCCTGCTCCTTCTTCTGCTTCTCTTTCTGCTTCTCATTCTGTTTCTCCTTCTCCTTCTCGTTCTTCTGCTTTTCCTTCTGCTTCTCCTTCTGCTTCTACATCTTCTGCTACTGTCTCTGCTTCTTCTGTTTCTTCTGGTTCTCCTTATGCTTCTCCTTTTGCTTTTGCTTCTCTTTCTGCTTCTGCTTCTCCTTCTGCTTCTCCAGATTCTGCTTCTTCTGCTTCTCCTGTATCTCCTTAGGCTTCAGGTTCTGCTTCTGCTTCTCCTGCTTCTGCTTCTCCTGCTTCTCCTTGTGCTTCTCTTTCTGCTTCTCTTTCTGCTTCTCTTTCTGCTTCTGCTTCTGCTTCTTCCTCTTCTCCTTCTGCTTCTGCTTCTCCTTCTGCTTCAATTTCTCCTGCTTCTCATTCTGCTTCTGCGTCTTCTGTTTCTTCTGCTTCTCCTGCTTCTCTTGCTGCTTCTCCTTCTGCGTCTCTTTCTGCTTCTGCTTATCCTTTTGCTTCTCCTACTCCTAATCCTTCTCTTTCGCCTTCTCCTTCTTGTTCCTCTTCTTGTCCTGGTGCTTCTGCTTCTGCTTATTCTACTATTCTGTTTCTTCTGCTTCTGCTTCAGAGTGTGATTCTTCTGTTTCTCATCTGCTTCAGATTCTGCTTCTGCTTCTTCGGCTTCTCCTGTTTCTTCTGCTTCTGCTTCTCCTGCTTCTTCTGGTTCTCCTGCTTCTCTTTCTGCTTCTCCTTCTGCTTCTGCTTCTCCTTCTGCTTCTGCTTCTGCTTCTGCTCTTCTCCTTCTTCTGTTTCTTTTGCTTCTGTTTCTTCTGCTTCTTCTTCTTCTGTTTCTTCGGATTCTACTTCTGCTTCTCCTTCTTCTCCTTCTCTTTCTGTTTCTTCTGATTCTCCTGCTTCTCCTTCTTGTTCTCCTTCTGTTTCTGCTTCTCTTTCTGCTTCTGCTTCTCCTTCTGCTGCTCCTTCTCCTTCTTCTTCTTCTGCTTCTCTCACTGCTTCTGTTTCTGCTTCTTTTGCTTATTCTTTTTCTTCTGCTTCAGCTTCTCCTGCTTCTGCTTCTTCTGCTTCTACTGCTTCTCCTTATACTTCTCCTTATGCTTCTCCTTATGCTTCTCCTTATGCTGCTGCTGCTTCTTCTTCTTCGTCGTCTTCTTCTTCTTCTCTTTCTTCTGCTTCTGCTTTTCCTGCCTCTTCTACTTCTACTGCTTCTCTTTCTGCTTCTTGTCCTTCTCCTGTTTTTTCTCTTTCTGCTTCTCCTGCTTCTGCTTCTTCTGCTTTTCCTGCTTCTCTTTCTGCTTCTCCTGCTTCTGCTCCTTCTCTTTCTTTTGTTTCTTCTTCTTCTGCTTCTCCCGCTTGTGCTTTTTCTGCTTCTCCTGCTTCTCGTTCTGCTTCTCTTCGTCGGCTTCTCTTTCTATTTCTGCTTCTGCTTCTTCTGATTCTGATTCTTCTCCTCTTCTTCTCCTTCTGCTTCTGCTCTTCTGCATCTCCTGCTTCTCCTTCTGCATCTCCTTCTGCTTGTGCTTTTCCGTATGATTCTTCTTCTGCTCTGGCTTCTCCTTCTCCTTCTTCTGCTTCTCCGTCTGCTTCTGTTTCTTCTGCTTTTCCTGAGTCTCCTTCTGCTTCTCCTTCTGTTTCTCCTTCTCGTTCTTCTGCTATTCCTTCTGCTTCTCTTTCTGGTTCTGCATCTTCAGCTTCTTCTGCTACTGATTCTGCTTCTTCTGTTTCTTCTGCTTCTCCTTCTGCTTCTCCTTCTGCTTCTCCTTCTGCTTTTGCTTCTCTTTCTGCTTCTGCTTCTCCTTCTGGTTCTCCTTCTTCTTCTCCAGATTCTGCTTCTTCTGCTTCTCCTGCTTCTCCTTCTGCTTTAGGTTCTGCTTTTGCTTTTTCGGCTTCTTCTGCTTCTATTTTTGCTTCTCCTTCTGTTTCTGCTTCTCTTTCTGCTTCTGCTTCTTCTCCTTCTATTTCTTCTGATTCTGCTTCTCCTGCTTCTGCTTCTCCTGCTTCTCCTTCTGTTTATCTTTATGCTTCTCCTTCTGCTTCTCCTTCTTCTGCTTCTACTACTGCTTCTGCTTCTTCTTCTGCATCTTCTTCTGTTTCAATTTCTCCTTCTTCTGCTTTTCATTCTGCTTCTGCTTCTCCTGCTTCTGCTTCTTCTGCTCCTTCTGCTTCTCCTTCTCCTTCTCCTTCTCCTTCTCTTTCTGCTTCTGCTTTTCCTTCTGTTTCTCCTACTCCTAA
>NW_012304491.1:0-2928 GCF_000151885.1 Dipodomys ordii
TCTTTCTGCTTCTGCATCTTCAGCTTCTTCTGCTACTGATTCTGCTTCTTCTGTTTCTTCTGCTTCTCCTTCTGCTTTTGCTTCTCTTTCTGCTTCTGCTTCTCCTTCTGGTTCTCCTTCTTCTTCTCCAGATTCTGCTTCTCCTGCTTCTCCTTCTGCTTTAGGTTCTGCTTTTGCTTCTTCGGCTTCTTCTGCTTCTTTTTCTGCTTCTCCTTCTGTTTCTGCTTCTCTTTCTGCTTCTGCTTCTTCTCCTTCTTTTTTTCTTCTGATTCTGCTTCTCCTCCTTCTGCTTCTCCTGCTTCTCCTTCTGTTTCTCTTTATGCTTCTCCTTCTGCTTCTCCTTCTTCTGCTTCTACTACTGCTTCTGCTTCTCCTTCTGCTTCTGCATCTTCTGCTTCTTCTGCTACTGCCTCTGCTTCTTCTGTTTCTTCTGCTTCTCCTTCTGCTTTTGATTCTCTTTCTGCTTCTGCTTCTCCTTCTGCTTCTCCAGATTCTGCTTCTTCTGCTTCTCCTGTATATCCTTATGCTTCAGGTTCTGCTTCTGCTTCTTCGGCTTCTTCTGCTTCTGCTTCTCCTGCTGCTGCTTCTTCTGCTGCTCCTGCTTCTATTTCTACTTTTCCTTCTGTTTCTGCTTCTCCTTCTGCTTCTGCTTCTTCTCCTTCTTATGTTTCTTTTGCTTCTGCTTCTCCTGCTTCTGCTTCTCCTGCTTCTCGTTGTGCTTCTCTTTCTGCTTCTCTTTCTGCTTCTCCTTCTCCTTCTTCAGCTTCTCCTTCTGCTTCTCTTCTCTTCTGCTTCAATTTCTCTTCTGCTTCTCATTCTGCTTCTGCGTCTTCTGTTCTCTGCTTCTCCTGCTTCTGCTTCTCCTGCTTCTCTACTTCTCGTGCTGCTTCTCCTTCTGCGTCTCTTTCTGCTTCTGCTTATCCTTTTGCTTCTCCTACTCCTAATCCTTCTCTTTCGCCTTCTCCTTCTCCTTCTTCTGCTTCTCCTGCTTCTCCTTCTCCTTCTCCGTCTCATTCTCCTTCTCCTTCAATTCCTCCTTCTTGTGCTTCTGTTTCTGTTCTGCTTCTGTTTCTCCTGCTTCTGCTTCTGTTTCTCCTTCTTATTCTGCTTCTGCTCCTCCTACTCCTAATCCTTCTCTTTCTCCCTCTTCTTCTGCTTCTCGTTCTGCTTCTGCTTCTTCTGCTTGTTCGGTTTCTTGTGCTTCTGCTTTTCCAGCTTCTGCTGCTTCTGCTTCTCCTTCTGCTTCAGGTTCTCCTTCTGATTCTTCGGCTTCTTCTGTTTCTTCTGCTTCTGCTTCTCCTGCTACTGCTTCTTCTGCTTCTCTTTCTGCTTCTCCTTCTGCTTCTGCTTCTCCTTCTGTTCCTTCTCCTTCTTCTGTTTCTTCTTCTTCTTCTTCTGTTTCTCCCGCTTCTGCTTCTTCTGCTTCTCCTGCTTGTCCTTCTCCTTCTGCTTCTCCTTCTCCTTCTTCTGCTTCTGCTTCTTCTGATTCTCCAACTTCTCCTTCTTCTTCTCCTTCTATTTCTGCTTCTCTTTCTGCTTCTGCATCTCCTTCTGCTTCACCTTCTGCTACTCCTTCTCTTTCTTCTGTTTCTCCCTCTGCTTCTGCTTCTTCCTTTTCTTCTGGTTCTGCTTCTCCTGCTTCTGCTTCTTATGCTTCTACTGCTTCTTCTTCTGCTTCTTCTGCTTTTTCTGCTTCTACTTCTCTTTCTGCTTCTGCTTCTCCTGCTTGTTTTTCTGCTTCTTCTGCTGCTTTTTCTACTTCTCCTTCTGCTTCTCTTTTTGCTTCTCCTTCTGCTTCTGCTTCTTCTGTTTCTGCTGCCTGAATTTCTGGTTCTACTTCTTCTGCTGCTTCTCCTTCTGCTTCTGCTTCTCCTTCTGCTTCTGTTTCTGCTTCTTCTCTTTCGGCTTCTCCTGCTTCTGCTTCTTGTCCTCCTCCTGCTTCTCTTTCTGCTTCTCATTCTGCTTCTGCTTCTCCTTCTGCTTCTGCTTCTCCTCCTTCTCCTTCTCCTACTTCTGCTTCTCCTTCATCTTCTGCTTCTTCTGCTTCTCCTGCTTCTCCTTCTGCATCTCCTTCTGCTTGTGCTTGTCCTTATGCTTCTTCTTCTGCCTCTGCTTCTCCTTCTCCTTCTTTTGCTTCTCCTTTTGCTTCTGCTTCTTCTGCTTTTCCTGCTTCTCCTTCTGCTTCTGCTTCTTCTGCTTCTCTTCTGCATCTTCTTCTGCTTCTGCTTCTCATCTGCTTCTCCTTCTCATTCTCTACTGTTTCTCTTTCTGTTTCCCTTCTCCTTCTTGTTCTTCTGCTTTTCCTTCTGCTTCTCCTTCTGCTTCTGCTACAACTGCTACTGCTTCTACTTCTTCTGTTTCTTCTGCTTCTCCTTCTGCTTTTGATTCTCTTTCTGCTTCTGCTTCTCCTTCTGCTTCTCCTTCTGCTTCTCCAGATTCTGCTTCTTCTGCTTCTCCTGCTTCTCCTTCTGCTTCAGGTTCTGCTTCTGCTTCTTCGGATTCTTATGCTTCTGCTTCTCCTGCTTCAGCTTCTTCTGCTTCCCCTCCTTCTCTTTATGCTTCTCCTTCTGTATCTGCTTCTCCTTCTGCTTCTGCTTCTTGTCCTTCTCCTGTTTGTTCTGCTTAGGCTTCTCCTGTTTCTGCATCTCCTGCTCCTCCTTCTGCTGCTCTTTCTGCTTCTCCTGCTGCTTTTCCTTCTCCTGCTCCTCCTTCTGCCTCTCTTTCTCCTTCTCCTTCAGTTTCTCCTTCACCTTCTCATTCTTCTGCTTTTCCTTCTGCTTCTCCTTCTGCTTCTGCATCTTCTGCTTCTTCTGCTACTGCCTCTGCTTCTTCTGTTTCTTCTGCTTCTAGTTCTGCTTCTCCTTCTGCTTTTGCTTCTCTTTCTGCTTCTGCTTCTCCTTCTGCTTCTCCAGATTCTGCTTCTCCTCT
>NW_012304492.1:0-2928 GCF_000151885.1 Dipodomys ordii
ACAGCGTGGGACACAGCGAGGACACAGCGGGACACAGCGTGGTTACAAAGCGGGAGACAGCGGGGGACACAGCGAGGACACAACGGGTCACAGCGGGGACACAGCTGGACACAGCGGTGGACACAGCGAGGACACAGTAGACCACAGTGGGGGACAGAGCAGGGGACAAAGCAGGACACAGCGGGAAACAGCGGTGGACACAGCGGAACACAGCGTGACACTGTGGGTGACACAGCGGGACACAGCGGGACACAGCGGGACACAGCAGGGGACACAGCGTGACATAGCGGGACACAGCTGGGGACACAGCGGTGACACAGTACGACACAGAGTGGGACACAGCGAGGACACAGCGGGACACAGCGGGACACAGCATGGGGCAAAGCGAGAGACAGCGGGGGACACAGCGAGGACACAGCGGGTCACAGCAGGGACACAGCGGGACACAGAGGGGCACACAGCGGGGGACACAGCCGGGGACACAGCGGGACACAACGGGGAACACAGCAAGGACCCAGCGGGACACAGCGGGACACAGCGTCAATACAGTGGGGACACAGCGTTACACAGCGGGATACACAGCTGGGGACACATAGAAACACAGTGGGGGACAAAGCGGGACACAGCGGAGACAAAGCGAGGGACACAGCGGGAGACAGAACGGGGGACAGAGCAGGAGACAGAGGCAGACACAACGAAGACACAGCGGGCCACAGCGGGGGACACAGCGGGACACAGCGGGACACAGCGCGGGACACAGTGAGGACACAGCAGGGGACACAGCAGTACACAGCGGGACACAGGGGGACACAGCGGGACACAGCAGGACACAGCGGGGAACAGCAGGGACACAGCGGGGGACAGAGCGGGACACAGCGAGACACAGCGGGGGACAGAGCGGGACACAGCGAGACACAGCGGGGGACACAGCGGTGACACAGTGGGGCACAGTGTGGGACACAGCGAGGACATAGCGGGACACAGCGGGACACAGCGTGGGACAAAGCGGGAGACAGCGGGGAAACAGCGAGGACACAGCGGGGCACAGCTGTACACAGCGGGACACAGCGGGACACAGCGGGACACAGCGGGGACAAAGTGAGGGACACAGCGGGGGACAGAACGGTGGACAGAGCAGGAGACAGAGGCAGACACAGCGAAGACACAGCGGGCCACAGCGGGGGACACAGCGGGACACAGCGGGACAGAGCGGGTGACACAGCAGGACACTGCGGGACACAGCGGAGGACACAGCAGGACATAGCGGGACACAGCTGGGGACACAGCGGTGACACAGCGGGACACAGTGCGGGACACAGTGAGGACACATTAGGACACAGCGGGACACAGCAGGACACAGCAGGGACACAGCGGCACACAGAGTGGGACACAGCGAGGACACAACGGGGGATACAGCAAGGACACTGCGGGACACTGCGGGAGACACAGCGACGACACAGCGGGACACTACGGAACACAGCGGGACAAAGCAGGGACACAGCGGGGGACAGAGCGGGACACAGCGGGACACAGCGGGGGACACAGCGGTGACACAGTGGGACACAGAGTGGGACACAGCGAGGACACAGCGGGACACAGCGGGACACAGCGTGGGGCAAAGCGGGAGACAGCGGGGGACACAGCGAGGACACAGCTGGTCACAGCAGGGACACAGCGGGACACAGCGGGGCACACAGCGGGACACAGCGTGGGACAAAGCGGGAGACAGCGGGGGACACAGCGAGGACACAGCAGGAAACAGCGGGACACAGCGTCAATACAGTGGGGACACAGCGTTACACAGCGGGATACACAGCTGGGGACACAATGGAAACACAGTGGGGGACACAGCAGGACAGAGCGGGACACAGCGGGGACAAAGCGGGACACAACGGGTCACAGCGTGGGACACAGCGGGACAAACCGGGACACAGAGGGTGACACAGCGGGACACAGCGGGGGACACAGCGGGACATAGCAGGACACAGCTGGGGACACAGCGAGGACACAGCGGAACACAGCGGGACACAGCGTGGGACAGAACGGGGGACAGAGCGGGAGACAGAGGCAGACACAGCGAAGATACAGCAGGACACAGTGGAGGACACAGCGGGACACAGCGGGACACAGCGGGTGACACAGCGGGACACAGCGGGACACAACAGGGGACACAGTGGGACACAGCAGGAGACACGGGGGGACAAAGCAGGACACAGCGGGGGACACAGCGATGACAAAGCGGGACACAGCGGGGACAGAGCGGGACTCATGAGGGTCACAGCGGGACACAGCGGGACACAGTGGGACACAGCGGGACACAGCGGGGACACAGCAAGGGACACAGCGGGACACAGCGGGGGACACAGGGGGGACAAAGCGGGACAGAGTGGGATACACAGAGAGGTCACAGCGGGACACAGCGGGGACACAGCGAGACTCAGCGGGGGACACAGCGGGACACAGCGGGACACAGCGGGGGACACAGTGCGACAAAGCAGGGGATACAGCAGGGGCCACAGAGGGACACAGCGGGACACAGTGGGGGACAGAGGGGGGACACAGCGGGACACAGCGGGACAGAGTGTGGGACAAAGCAGGAGACAGCGAGGACACAGCGGGGGACACAGCGGGGAACACAGAGCGACACAGAGGGGGACAGATCTAGGGACACAGCGGGACACAGCGGTGACACAGCTGGACACTGCGGGGTACACATGGGAACACAGCGGGTACACAGCGGGGGACCCAGCGGGACCCAGCGGGACACAGTTGGGACAAAGCGGAGGACCAGGGGGATACATAGCGGGACACATCGGGGGACACAGCGAGGACAAAGCGGGACACAGTGGGGACACAGCGAGACTCAGCGGAGGACAAAGCGAAGGGACACAGCGGGAGACACAGTGGGACAGAGCAGGGGATACAGCA
>NW_012304493.1:0-2928 GCF_000151885.1 Dipodomys ordii
GTCCCGCTGTGTCCTCGCTGTGTCAAACTGTGTCCCCCCTGTTTCCCCGCTGGGTCCTGCTGAGTCCCGCTGTGTCCAGATGAATCCCCCGCTTTGTCCCGCTGTGTCCCCGCAGTGTCCCCGCTGTGTCCCGCTGTGTCCCACTGTGTCCTGTGGTGTCCCGCTTTGTCCCCCGCTATGTCCACTGATGAGTCCCCTCTGTGTCCCCGCTGTGTCCCGCTGTGTCCCCCGCTGTGTCCCGCTGTGTCCCCCGCTGTGTCCTGCTGTGTCCCGCTGTGTCCTGCTGGGTCCCGCAGTGTCCCCGCTGTGTCCCCGCTGTGTCCCGCTGTGTCCCCCGCTGTGTCCCCGCAGGTTCACCGCTGTTTCACGCTGTGTCCCGCAGTGTTCCGTGGTGTCCCGCTTTGTCCTCCGCTGTGGCCCCCCCCTGAGCCACCTCTGTGTCCCCGCTGTGTCCCGCTGAGTCCTCACTGTGTCCGCCTCTGTCTCCCGCTCTGTCCACCGCTGTGTCTCACGCTTTGTCCACGCTGGGTCCCACTGTGTCCCGCAGTGTCCCCAGCTGTGTCCCGCTGAGTCACCGCTGTGTCCCGCTTTGTACTCGCTGTGTCCCCCGCTGTGTCCCACTTGTCCTGCTGTGTACTCCGCTGTGTCCCTCTGTGTCCCCCGGTGTGTCCCGCTGTATCCCCTGCTGTGTCCCCACTGTGTCACGCTGTGTTTCGCTGTGTCCGGCTGTGTCCTCACTCTGTCTCATTCAGTGTCCAGCTGTGTCCTCCCTGTGTCCCCCGCTGTGTCCCGCTAAGTCCCCTGCTGTGTCCCGCTGAGTCCCGCTGTGTCACGCTCTGTCCCATCTGTGTCCCTCTGTGTCCAGCTCTGTCCCCGTTGTGTGTCCGCTGTGCCCCGCTGTGTACCCTTCTGTGTCCAGCTGTGTCCCCTCTGTGTCCCGCTCTGTCCCTTCTCTGTCCCCCGCTGTCCACCGCTGTGTCCCCCGGCTGTGTCCCGCAGTGTCCCCGCTGTGTCCCGCTGTGTCCTACTGTGTCCCGTGGTGTCCCGCTTTTTTCCCCTCTATGTCCCCTGCTGAGTCCCCTCTGTGTCCCCGCTGTGTCCAGCTGTGTCCTCGGTGTGTCCTCCGCTGTCTCCCGCTTTGTCCCACGCTGTGTCCTACTGTGTCCCTGCTGTGTCTGGCTGTGTCCCCCGCTGTGTCCCGCTGTGTCCCGCTGTGTCCCCCGCTGTGTCCTGCTGGGTCCCGCTGTGTCCCCGCTGTGTCCCTGCTCTGTCCGGCTGTGTCCCCCGCTGTGTCCCGCTGTGTCCCGCTGTGTCCCCCGCTGTGTACCGCTGTGTCCCCGCAGGTTCACCGCTGTTTCACGCTGTGTCCTGCTGTGTTCCGTGGTGTCCCGCTTTGTCCCCCGCTGTGTCCCGCTGTGTCCCGCTGTGTCCTCGCTGTGTCAAACTGTGTCCCCCCTGTTTCCCCGCTGGGTCCTGCTGTGTCCCGCTGTGTCCCGCTGGGTCCCCCGCTTTGTCCCACTGTGTCCCCGCAGTGTCCCCGCTGTGTCCCGCTGTGTCCCACTGTGTCCTGTGGTGTCCCGATTTGTCCCCCGCTATGTCCCCTGCTGAGTCCCCTCTGTGTCCCCGCTGTGTCCCACTGTGTTCCCCGCTGTGTCCTGCTGTGTCCCCCGCTGTGTCCTGCTGTGTCCCGCTGTGTTCTGCTGGGTCCCGCAGTGCCCCCGCTGTGTCCCCGCTGTGTCCCCGCAGGTTCACCGCTGTTTCACGCTGTGTCCCGCAGTGTTCCGTGGTGTCCGGCTTTGTCCCCCGCTGTGGCCCCCCCGAGCCACCTCTGTGTCCCTGCGGTGTTCCGCTGTGTCCTCTCTGTGTCCGCCTCTGTCTCCCGCTCTGTCCACCGCTGTGTCTCACGCTTTGTCCCCGCTGGGTTCCGCTGGGTCCCGCAGTGTCCCCAGCTGTGTCCCGCTGTGTCACCGCTGTGTCCCGCTTTGTCCCTGCTGTGTACCCCGCTATGTCCCTCTGTGTCCCCCGCTGTGTCCCGCTGTGTCCCCGCAAGTTCACCGCTGTTTCACGCTGTGTCCCGCTGTGTTCCGTGGTGTCCCGCTTTGTCCCCCGCTGTGGCCCCCCTGAGCCACCTCTGTGTCACCGCTGTGTCCCGCTGTGTCCTCGCTGTGTCCTCCTCTGTCTCCTGCTCTGTCCACTGCTGTGTCTCACGATATGTCACCGCTGGGTCCCGCTGTGTCCCGCTCTGTCCCGCACTGTGTCCCCCGCTGAGTCCTCTATGTGTCACCACTGTGTCCCGCTGTGTCCTCGCTGTGTCCCATGCTATCTCCCGCTTTGTCCCACGCTGTCTCACACTGTGTCCCACTGTGTAATCTCTGTGTCCCCGGCTGTGTCCTGTTGTGTTCCCGCTGTGTCCCAAGCTGTGTCCCGCTGTGTCCCGCTGTGTGCCCCGCTGTGTCCTGTTGGGTGCTGCTGTGTCCCCGCTGTGTCCCCGCTGTGTCCTCGCTGTGTCCCGCTGTGTCTACTGCTGTGTCCCCACTGTGTCCCGCTGTGTCTCGCTGTGTCCCGCTGTGTCCTCGCTGTTTCCCACGCTGTGTTCTGCTGTGTCCTCGCTGTGTCCCCCGCTGTGTCCCGTTGTGTACCCAGCTGTGTACCCCGCTGTGTCCTGCTGTGTCCCTGCTGTATCGACGCTGTGTCCCGCTTGGTCCCGCTGTGTCCTCGCTGTGTTCCCCGCTGTGTCCCGCTGTTTAACCCTCTGTGTCCCCCGCTGTTTACCCCTCTGTGTCCCCCGCTGTGTCCCGCTGTGTCCCGCTGTGTCCTGCTGTGTCCCCCGCTGAGTCCCGCTGTGTCCCCGCTGTGTCCCAATGTGTTCTCGCTGTGTCCCGCGCTGGGTCCTGCTGTGTCCCACCTGTGTCCCCCGCTGTGTCCCGC
>NW_012304494.1:0-2928 GCF_000151885.1 Dipodomys ordii
TCACCGCTTTATCCCCCGCTATGTCCACTGCTGAGTCCCCTCTGTGTCCCCGCTGTGTCCCGCTGTGTCCCCCGCTGTGTCCCGCTGTGTCCCCCGCTGGGTCCCTCGCTGTGTCCCCCTCTGTGTCCCGCTGTGTCCCGCTGTGTAATCCGCTGTGTCCTTGTTGTGTCCCTGCTGGGTCCCGCTGTGTCACCGCTGTTTCCCGCTGTGTCCCTGCTCTATAGATGCTGTGTCCCGCTGTGTCCCCCGCTGTGTCCCGCTGGGTCCCGCTGTGTCCCGCGCTGTGTCCCGCTGTGTCCCTGCAGGTTCACCGCTGTTTCACGCTGTGTCCTGCTGTGTTCCGTGGTGTCCCGCTTTGTCCCCCGCTGTGTCCCGCTGTGTCCACTGCTGGGTCCCCGCTGGGTCCCGCTGTGTCTCGCTGTTTCCCGCTGTGTCCTCGCTTTGTCCCATGCTGTGCTAAACTGTGTCCTCCCTGTGTCCCCCACTGTGTCCCGCTGGGTCCCCCGCTGTGCCCCGCAGTGTCCCGCTGTGTCCAGCTGTGTCCCGCTGTGTCCCCCGCTGTGTCCCGCTGTGTTCCCCGCTGTGCCCCGCAGTGTCCCGCTGTGTCCCGCTCTGTCCCCCAGTGTGTCCCCCGCTGAGTCCTCTATGTGTCGCCGCTGTGTCCCGCTGTGTCCTCGCTGTGTCCCCTGCTGTCTCCCGCTTTGTCCCACACTGTGTCCCACTGTGTCCCACTTTGTCCTCGCTGTGTCCCCTGCTGTGTCCTGCTGTGTTCCCGCTGTATCCCAAGCTGTGTCCCGCTGTGTGCCCCACTGTGTCCCACTATGTTCCCGCAGTGTCCCCGCTGTGTCCCCGCTGTGTCCTCGCTGTGTTCCCCGCTGTGTCCCGCTGTGTCCCCAGCTGTGTCTCGCTGTGTCTATTGCTGTGTCCCCACTGTGTCCCGCTGTGTCTCGCTGTGTCCCGCTGTGTCCTCGCTGTTTCCCACGATGTGTTCTGCTGTGTCCTCGCTGTGTCCCCCGCTGTGTCCCGTTGTGTCCCCAGCTGTGTACCCCACTGTGTCCCGCTGTGTCCCCGCTGTATCGACGCTGTGTCCCGCTGGGTCCCGCTGTGTCCTCCCTGTGTTCCCCACTGTGTCCCGCTATGTACCCCTCTGTGTCCCTCGCTGTGACCCGCTGTGTCCCGCTGTGTACTGCTGTATCCCCCGCTGTGTCCCGCTGTGTCCCTGCTGTGTCCCAATGTGTCCATGCTGTGTCCCGCGCTGGGTCCCGCTGGTTCCCCCCTGTTTCCCCCGCTGTGTCCCGCTGTGTCCGGCTGTGTCCCCTGCTGTGTCCTCCGCTGTTTCCCCCGCAGTGTCAGCGCTTTGTCCCGCTGTGTCCTCGCTGTGTCCCCCGCTGTCTCCCACTCTGTACCCTGCTGTGTCTCAAGCTTTGTCCCCGCTGTGTCCCACTGTGTCCCGCTGTGTCCCGCTGTGCCCCAACTGTGTCCCGTTGTGTTCACAGCTGTGTACCACGCTGTGTAACGCTGTGTCCCCGCTGTATCGACGCTGTGTACCGCTGGGTCCCGCTGTGTCCTCGCTGTGTTCCCCGCTGGGTCCCGCTGGGTCCCCCTGTGTGCCCCGCTGTGTCCCACTGTGTACCGCTGTGTCCCCCGCTGTGTCCCCCGCTGTGTCCCTATGTGTCCCATGCTTTGTCCCCCTGTGTCCCCGCAGTTTCCCCGCTCTGTCCCGCTGTTTCCCACTGTGTTCTGTGGTGTCCCGCTTTGTCCCCCGCTGTGTCCCCGCTGTGTCCCCGCTTTGTCCCGCTGAGTCCTCCATGTGTCCCCCGCTGTGTCCCGCTGTGTCCGGCTGTGTCCCCCACTGTGTCCTCCGCTGTGTCCCCGCAGTGTCAGCGCTGTGTTCCGTTGTGTCCTCGCTGTGTCCCCCGCTGTCTCCCACTGTGTCCCCCGCTGTGTCCCGCTGTGTCCCCCGCTGTGCCCTGCAGTGTCCCGCTCTGTCCCGCTGTGACCCGCTGTGTCCTTGCTGTGTCCCCCGCTGTCTCCAGCTCTGTCCCCTGCTGTGTCTCACGCTTTGTCCCCGCTGTGTCCCACTGCGTCCCGCTGTGTCCCGCTGTGCCCCCACTGTGTCCCGTTGTGTCCACAGCTTTGTACCATGCTGTGTAACGCTGTGTCTCCGCTGTATCTATGCTGTGTCCCGCTGGGTGCCGCTGTGTCCTCGCTGTGTTCCCCGCTGTGTCCAGCTGTTTCCCCCACTTTTTCCCCCACTGTGTCCTCGCTGTGTGCCCCGCTGTGTCCCGCTGTGTCCTGCTGTGTCCTCGCTATGTCCCGCTCTGTGTCCCGCTGTGTCCCCCGCCGTGTCCCGTTGTGTCCCGCTGTGTCCCGCGGCGTCCCCGCTGTGTCCCACTGTGTCCCGCTTTGTCCTCCACTGTGTCCCGCAGTGACCCCGCTGTGTCCTGCTGTGTACCACTGTGTCCCGTGGTGTCCCGCTTTTTCCCCCGTTGTGTCCCCGGCTGAGTCTCGCTGTGTCCCCACTGTGTCCTCTCTGTGTCCCCCGCTGTGTCCTGCTCCGTTCCCCACTGTGTCTCCCGTTTTGTCCCTGCTGTGCCCCGCTGTGTCCCGCTGTGTCCCGCTGTGTCCCCCACTGTGTCCCGTGGTGTCAACAGCTGTGTACCCCGCTGTGTCCCGCTGTGTCCCCGCTGTATCGACGCTGTGTCCCGCTGGGTCCTGCTGTATCTCTCTCTGTGTTCCCCACTGTGTCCCGCTGTGTCTCCCGCTGTGTCCCTTGCTGTGTCCCCCGCTGTGTCCCACTGTGTCCCGCTGTGTCCCCCGCTGTGTCCTTGCTGTGTCCCCGCTGGGTCCCACTGGGTCCCACAGTGTCCCCCGCTGAGTCACGGTTGTTTCACCGCTGTGTCCCGCTGTGTCCCCACTCTATCGACG
>NW_012304495.1:0-2928 GCF_000151885.1 Dipodomys ordii
TGATGAAGCAGAAGTCGCTATAAGCAGAAGGAAGAAGCAGATGTAGTGAAGGAGATGGAATGGCAGCAGAAGCAATAGTAGAAGCAGAAGATGAAGCAGAAGCAGAATGAGAAGCAGAAAGAGTAGCAGTAGAAGCAGATGTAGCAGTAAAAGCAGAAGCAGTCGAAAGAGAAGAAGAAGAAGAAGAAGAAGAAGAAGAAGAAGAAGAAGAAGAAGAAGAAGAAGAAGAAGAAGAAGAAGAAAAAGAAGGAGAAGAAGAAGAAGAAGACGAAGAAGAAGACGAAGAAGAAGAAGAAGAAGAAGAAGAAGAAGAAGAAGAAGAAGAAGAAGAAGAAGAAGAAGAAGAAGAAGAAGCATAAGGAGAAGCATAAGGAGAAGCATAAGGAGAAGCATAAGGAGAAGCATACGGAGAAGCATAAGGAGAAGCATAAGGAGAAGCAGTAGAAGCAGAAGAAGCAGAAGCTGGAGAAGCAGAAGCAGAAGAAAAAGAATAAGCAAAAGAAGCAGAAGCAGAAGCAGAAAGAGGAGAAGAAGGAGAAGCAGAAGTAGAATCAGAAGAAACACAAGAAGAAGCAGCAGAAGAAACAGAAGCAAACGAAACAGAAGAAGGAGAAGAGCAGAAGCAGAAGCAGAAGGAGAAGCAGAAGCAGAAGGAGAAGCAGAAAGAGAAGCAGGAGAAGCAGAAGAAGCAGGAGAAGCAGAAGCAGAAGAAACAGGAGAAGCAGAAGAAACAGGAGAAGAGCAGAAGCAGAAGCAGAAGGAGAAGCAGAAAGAGAAGCAGGAGAAGCAGGAGAAGCAGAAGAAGCAGGAGAAGCAGAAGCAGAAGAAACAGGAGAAGCCGAAGAAGCAGAAGCAGAATCTGAAGCAGGAGAAACAGAAGCACAATCTGAAGCAGAAGCAGAAGAAATAGAAATAGTAGAATAAGCAGAAGCAGAAGCAGCAGGTGAAGCAGAAGAAGAAGAAGGAGAAGGCGAAAAAGAAGGATTAGGAGTAGGAGAAGCAAAAGGATAAGCAGAAGCAGAAAGAGACGCAGAAGGAGAAGCAGCACGAGAAGTAGGAGAAGCAGGAGAAGCAGAAGCAGAAGAAGCAGAAGAAAAAAAGACGCAGAAGCAGAATGAGAAGCAGAAGGAGAAATTGAAGCAGAAGCAGAAGGAGAAGCAGAAGAAGGAGAAGGAGAAGGAGAAGCAGAAAGAGAAGCAGAAAGAGAAGCAGAACGAGAAGCAGGAGAAGCAGAAGCAGGAGAAGCAGAAGCAGAAGAAACAGAAGAAGGCGAAGAAGCAGAAGCAGAAGGAGAAGCAGAAACAGAAGGAAAAGCAGAAAGAGAAGCAGGAGAAACAGGAGAAGCAGCAGCAGGAGAAGCAGAAACAGAAGAAGCTGAAGAAGCAGAAGCAGAACCTGAAGCAGAAGGGGAAGCAGGAGAAGCAGAAGAAGCAGAATCTGGAGAAGCAGAAGGAGAAGCAGAAGCAGAAAGAGAAGCAAAAGCAAAAGGAGAAGCAGAAGAAACAGAAGAAGCAGAGGCAGTAGCAGAAGAAGCAGAATATGCAGAAGCAGAAGGAGAAGCAGAAGGAAAAGCAGAAGAACGAGAAGGAGAAGGAGAAGGAGAAACAGGAGAAGCAGAAAGAGAAGCAGAAGAAGGAGCAGGAGAAGGAAAAGCAGCAGCAGAAGCAGAAAGAGCAGCAGAAGGAGAAGCAGGAGATTCAGAAACAGGAGAAGCAGAAGCAGAAGAAACAGGAGAAGGACAAGAAGCAGAAGCAGAAGGAGAAGCAGAAACAGAAGGAGAAGCAGAAAGAGAAGGAGGGGAAGCAGAAGAAGCAGAAGCAGGAGAGGCAGAAGCTTAAGAATCCGAAGAAGCAGAAGCAGAACCTGAAGCAGAAGGAGAAGCAGAAGAAGCAGAATCTGGAGAAGCAGAATGAGAAGCAGAAGGAGAAGCAGAAAGAGAATCAAAAGCAGAAGGAGAAGCAGAAGAAACAGAAGAAGTAGAAGCAGTAACAGTTGTAGCAGAAGCAGAAGAAGCAGAAGGAAAAGCAGAAGAACAAGAAGGAGAAGGAGAAACAGAAGGAGAAGCAGAAGGAGAAGCAGAAAGAGAAGCAGGTAAAGCAGAAGAAGAAGAAGCAGAAGGAGAATAAGAAGGAGAAGCAGAAGAAGGAGAAGGAGAAGCAGAAGCAGAAGAAGATGCAGAAGGAAAAGCAGAAGGAGCAGAAGCAGAAGGAGAAGCAGGAAAAGCAGAAGAAGCAGAAGCAAAAGGAGAAGCAAAAGAAGGAGAAGGAGAAGCAGAGGCAGAAGAAGAAGCATAAGGACAAGCACAAGCACAAGGCGATGCAGAAGGAGTAGCAGGAGAAGCAGAAGAAGCAGAAGATGAAGGAGAAGCAGAAGTAGGAGAAGGAGAAGGAGGAGAAGCAGAAGCAGAAGGAGAAGCAGAAGCGGAATGAGAAGCAGAAAGAGAAGCAGGAGAAGCACAAGAAGCAGAAGCAGGAGAAGCCGAAAGAGAAGAAGCAGAAGCAGAATCAGAATCAGAAGTAGAAGCAGAAGCAGAAGGAGAAGCAGCAGAAGAAGTAGAATCAGAAATTCAGGCAGGAGAAACAGAAGAAGCAGAAGCAGAAGCAGAAGGCGAAGCAAAAAGAGAAGGAGAAGGAGAAGGAGAACTAGAAGAAGCAGCAGAAGGAGAAGCAGAAGAAGAAGCAGAAAAACAAGCAGGAGAAGCAGAAGCACAAAGAGAAGTAGAAGCAGAAGAAGAAGAAGAAGCAGTAGAAGCATAAGAAGCAGAAGCAGGAGAAGCAGAAGCAGAAGATAAAGAAGAAGCATAAGAAGCAGAAGCAGAGGGAGAAACAGAAGAATGAGAAAGAGCAGCAGAAGGTGAAGCAGATGGAGATGCAGAAGCAGAAAGCGAAGCAGAAACAGAAGGAGAAGAGATGGAGAAGTTGGAAAATC
>NW_012304496.1:0-2927 GCF_000151885.1 Dipodomys ordii
TCTGCTCCTTCTCCTTCTTCTGTTTCTTCTTCTTCTGCTGCTGCTTCTCCCGCTTCTGCTTCTTCTGCTTCTCCTACTTGTCCTTCTCCTTCTGCTTCTCCTTCTCCTTCTTCTGCTTCTCTTTCTGCTTCTGCTTCTGCTTCTTCTGATTCTCCAACTTCTCCTTCTTCTTCTCCTTCTGTTTCTGCTTCTCTTTCTCCTTCTGCATCTCCTTCTGCTTCACCTTCGGCTGCTCCTTCTCCTTCTTCTGTTTCTCACTCTGCTTCTGCTTCTTATGCTTCTTCTTTTTCTTCTGGTTCTGCTTCTCCTGCTTCGGCTTCTTATGCTTCTACTTCTTCTTCTTCTTCTTCTTCTGCTTCTTCTGCTTCTACTTCTCTTTCTACTTCTGCTTCTCCTGCTTGTATTTCTGCTTCTTCTGCTGCTTCTCCTTCTGCTGGTTCTTCTACTTCTTCTTCTGCTTCTCTTTTTGCTTCTCCTTCTGCTTCTGCTCTGCTTCTTCTGTTTCTCCAGCCTGAATTTCTGGTTCTACTTCTTCTGCTGCTTCTCCTTCTGCTTCTGCTTCTACTTCTGCTTCTGTTTCTGCTTCTTCTGCTTCTTCTCTTTCGGCTTCTCCTGCTTCTGCTTCTTGTGCTTCTCCTGCTTCTCTTTCTGCTTCTCATTCCGCTTCTGCTTCTCCTTCTGCTTCTGCTTCTCCTCCTTCTCCTTCTCCTACTTCTGCTTCTCCTTCAGCTTCTGCTTCTTCTGTGTCTCCTGCTTCTCCTTCTGCATCTCCTTCTGCTTGTGCTTGTCCTTATGCTTCTTCTTCTGCTTCTGCTTCTCCTTCTTTTGCTTCTCCTTTTGCTTCTGCTTCTTCTGCTTTTCCTTCTTCTCCTTCTGCTTCTGCTTCTTCTGCTTCTCCTTCTGCATCTTCTTCTGCTTCTCCTTCTCCTTCCTCTGCTTCTCCTTCTGATTCTCCTTCTGCTTCTTCTTCATCTGCTTTACCTGCTTCTCTTTCTGCTTCTTCTTCTGCTTCTCCTTCTGTTTCTCCTTCTCTTTCTTGTTCTTCTGCTTTTCCTTCTGCTTCTCGTTCTGCTTCTGCTACAACTGCTACTGCTTCTACTTCTTCTGTTTCTTCTGCTTCTCCTTCTGCTTTTGATTCTCTTTCTGCTTCTGCTTCTCCTTCTGCTTCTCATTCTTCTTCTCCAGATTCTTCTTCTTCTGCTTCTCCAGCTTCTCCTTCTGCTTCAGGTTCTGCTTCTGCTTCTTCGGATTCTTATGCTTCTGCTTCTCCTGCTTCTGCTTCTTCTGCTTCCCCTCCTTCTCTTTCTGCTTCTCCTTCTGTTTCTGCTTCTCCTTCTGCTTCTGCTTCTTGTCCTTCTCCTGTTTCTTCTGCTTCTGCTTCTCCTGTTTCTGCATCTCCTGCTTCTCCTTCTGCTGCTCTTTCTGCTTCTCCTGCTGCTTTTCCTTCTCCTGCTCCTTCTTCTGCTTCTCTTTCTGCTTCTCCTTCTGTTTCTCCTTCTCCTTCTCGTTCTTCTGCTTTTCCTTCTGCTTCTCATTCTGCTTCTGCATCTTCTGCTTCTTCTGCTACTGCCTCTGCTTCTTCTGTTTCTTCTGCTTCCCCTTCTGCTTCTCCTTCTGCTTTTGCTTCTCTTTCTGCTTCTGCTTCTCCTTCTCCTTCTCCAGATTCTGCTTCTTCTGCTTCTCCTGCTTCTCCTTCTGCTTCAGGTTCTGCTTCGGCTTCTTCGGCTTCTTCTGCTTCTTCTTCTCCTGCTGCTGCTTCTTCTGCTTCTCCTGCTTCTCTTTTTGCTTTTCCTTCTGTTTCTGCTTCTCCTCCTGCTTCTGCTTCTTCTTCTGTTTCTTCTGCTTCTGCTTCTCCTGCTTCTGCTTCTCCTGCTCCTGCTTCTCGTTCTGCTTCTCCTTCTTCCGCTTCTCCTTTTGCTTCTGCTTCTGCTTCTCCTTCTGCTTCTGCTTCAATTTCTCTTTCTTCTTCTCATTCTGCTTCTTCGTCTTCTGTTTATTCTGCTTCTTCTGCTTCTGCTTCTCCTGCTCCTCCTACTTCTCGTGCTGCTTTTCCTTCTGCGTCTCTTTCTGCTTCTGCTTATCCTTTTGCTTCTCCTACTCCTAATCCTTCTCTCTCGCATTCTCCGACTTCTTCTTCTTCTGCTTCTCTTGCTGCTTCTGCTTCTGCTTATTCTACTATTACTGTTTCTTCTGCTTCTGCTTCAGATTGTGCTTCTTCTATTTCTCCTTCTGCTTCAGATTCTGCTTCTGCTTCTTCGGCTTCTCCTGTTTCTTCTGCTTCTCCTGCTTCTTCTGCTTCTCCTGCTTCTCTTTCTGCTTCTCCTTCGCTTCTGCTTCTCCTTCTGCTTCTGCTCTTCTCCTTCTTCTGTTTCTTTTGCTTCTGATTCTTCTGCTTCTTCTTCTGTTTCTTCTGATTCTACTTCTGCTTCTCCTTCTCCTCCTCTTTCTGCTTCTACTTCTGCTTCTTCTGATTCTCCTGCTTCTCCTTCTTGTTCTCCTTCTGTTTCTGCTTCTCTTTCTGCTTCTGCTTCTCCTTCTGCTGCTCCTTCTCCTTCTCCTTCTTCTGTTTCTCCCACTGCTTCTGCTTCTGCTTCTTTTGCTTATTCTTTTTCTTCTGCTTCTGCTTCTCCTGCTTCTGCTTCTCCTGCTTCTCCTTATGCTTCTCCTTATGCTTCTCCTTCTTCTTCTTCTTCTTCTTCTTCTTCTTCTTCTTCTTCTTCTTCTTCTTCTTCTTCTTCTTCTTCTTCTTCTTCTTCTTCTTCTTCTTCGTCTTCTTCTCCTTCTTCTCCTTCTTCTTCTTCTTCTTCTTCTTCTTCTTCTTCTTCTTCTTCTTCTTCTTCTTCTTCTTCTTCTTCTTCTTCTTCTTCTTCTTCTTCTTCTTCTTCTTCTTCTTCGTAATCTTCTTCTTCTCTTTCTTCTGCTTCAGA
>NW_012304497.1:0-2927 GCF_000151885.1 Dipodomys ordii
TTCTGCTTCTGCTTCTCCTGCTTCTGCTTCTTCTGCTTCTCCTGCTTCTCCTTTTCATTCTCCTTCTCTTTCTGCTTCTGCTTATCCGTATCTTTCTCCTACTCCTAATCCTTCTCTTTCTCCTTCTCCTTCTTCTTCTTCTGTTTTTCCTGCTACTTCTTCTTCTGCTGCTTCTTCTTTTTCTGCTTTTTCAGTTTCTTCTGCTTCAGCTTCTGCTTCTTCTGCTTCTCCTTTTGCTTCTGTTTCTCCTTCTGCTTCTGCTCTTCTCCTTCTTCTGTTTCTTCTGCTACTGCTTCTCCTTTTTCTGCTTCTCCTACTTCTCCTTCTGCTTCTCCGTCTCCTTCTCCTTCTCCTTCAATTTCTCCTTCTTGTGCTTCTCATTCTGCTTCTGCTTCTGCTTCTCCTGCTTCTGCTTCTTCTGTTTCTCCTTCTGCTTCTCCTTCTGTTTCTCTTTCTGCTTCTAATTCTGCTTCTGCTCCTCCTACTCCTAATCCTTCTCTTTCTCCTTCTTATTCTTCTGCTTCTCGTTCTGCTTCTGCTTCTTCTGCTTGTTCTGTATCTTCTGCTTTTCCAGCTTCTGCTGCTTCTGCTTCTCCTTCTGCTTCAGGTTCACCTTCTGCTTCTTCAGCTTCTTCTATTTCTTCTGCTTCTGCTTCTCCTGTAACTGCTTCTTCTGCTTCTGTTTCTATTTCTGCTATTCCTTATGCTTCTGCTTCTCCTTCTGCTCCTTCTCCTTCTTCTGTTTCTTCTTCTGCTTCTCCCGCTTCTGCTTCTTCTGCTTCTCTTGATTGTCCTTCTGCTTCTGCTTCTCCTTCTCCCTCTTCTGCTTCTCTTTCTGCTTCTGCTTCTTCTGATTCTCCAACTTCTCCTTCTTCTTCTTCTATTTCTGCTTCTCTTTCTGCTTCTGCATCTCCTTCTGCTTCACCTTCTGCTGCTCCTTCTCCTTCTTCTGTTTCTCCCTCTGCTTCTATTTCTGCTTCTTATGCTTCTTCTTTTTCTTCTGCTACTGCTTCTCCTGCTTCTGCTTCTTATGCTTCTACTGCTTCTTCTTCTGGTTCTGCTTCTTCTGCTTCTACTTCTCTTTCTGCTTCTGCTTCTCCTGCTTGTTTTTCTGCTTCTTCTGCTGCTTCTCCTTCTGCTGCTTCTTTTACTACTCCTTGTGCTTCTCTTTTTGCTTCTCCTTCTGCTTCTGTTTCTTCTGCTTCTCCTGCTTCTCCTCCTGCTTCTGCTTCTTCTGCTTCTCCTGCTTCTCCTTCTGCATCTTCTTCTGCTTCTGTTTCTCCTTCTGCTTCTCCTTCTGCTTCTCCTTTTGCTTCTTCTTCGTCTGCTTTACCTGCGTCTCTTTCTGCTTCTCCTTCTGTTTCTCCTTCTCCTTCTTGTTCTTCTGCTTTTCCTTCTGCTTCTGCTACAACTGCTTCTACTTCTACTTCTTCTCTTTCTTCTGCTTTTGATTCTCTTTCTGCTTCTGCTTCTCGTTCTGCTTCTTATTCTGCTTCTTCAGATTCTGCTTCTTCTGCTTCTCCTGCTTCTCCTTCTGCTTCAGGTTCTCCTTCTGCTTCTTCACATTCTTATGCTTCTGCTTCTCCTGCTTCTTCTGCTTTCCCTCCTTCTCTTCCTGCTTCTCCTTCTGTTTCTGCTTCTCCTTCTGCTTCTGCTTCTTGTCCTTCTCCTGTTTCTTCTGCTTCTGCTTCTCAAGTTTCTGCATCTCCTGCTTCTCCTTCTGCTGCTCTTTCTGCTTCTCCTGCTGCTTTTCCTTCTCCTGCTCCTTCTTCTGCTTCTCTTTCTGCTTCTCCTTCTGTTTCTCCTACTCCTTCTCCTTCTCGTTCTTCTGCTTTTCCTTCTGCTTCTCCTTCTGCTTCTGCATCTTCTGTTTCTTCTGCTACTGCCTCTGCTTCTTCTGTTTGTTCTCCTTCCCCTTCTGCTTCTCCTTCTGCTTTTGCTTCTCTTTCTGCTTCTGCTTCTCCTTCTGCTTCTCCAGATTCTGCTTCTTCTGCTTCTCCTGCTTCTCCTTCTGCTTCAGGTTCTGCTTCTGCTTCTTCAGCTTCTTCTGCTTCTGCTTCTCCTGCTGCTGCTTCTTCTGCTTCTCCTGCTTCTCTTTCTGCTTTTCCTTCTGTTTCTGCTTCTTCTTCTGCTTCTTCTCCTTCCTATGTTTCTTCTGCTTCTGCTTCTCCTGCTTCTGCTTCTCCTGCTTCTCGTTGTGCTTCTCTTTCTGCTTCTCCTTATCCTTCTTCTGCTTCTCCTTCTGCTTCTGCTTCTATTTCTGCTTCTGCTTCTCATTCTGCTTCTGCGTCTTCTGTTTCTTCCGCTTCTCCTGCTTCTGCTTCTCCTGCTTCTCCTACTTGTGCTGCTTCTCCTTCTACGTCTCTTTCTGCTTCTGCTTATCCTTTTGCTTCTCCTACTCCTAATCCTTCTCTTTCGCTTTCTCCTTCTCCTTCTTCTGCTTCTCCTGCTTCTCCTTCTGCATCTTCTTCTGCTTCTGCTTCTCCTTCTTCTGCTTCTTCTGCTTCTGCTTCTCCTTCTTCTGCTTCTCCCTCTGATTCTGCTTCTTATGCTTATTCTTTTTCTTCTGCTTCTGCTTCTCCTGCTTCTGCTTCTTCTGCTTCTACTGCTTCTCCTTCTCCTTCTCCTTCTTCTTCTTCTTCTTCTTCTTCTTCTTCTTCTTCTTCTTCTTCTTCTTCTTCTTCTTCTTCTTCTTCTTCTTCTTCTTCTTCTTCTTCTTCTTCTTCTTCTTCTTCTTCTTCTTCTTCTTCTTCTTCTCCTTCTGCTGCTTCTGCTTTTCCTGCTACTTCTTCTTCTACTTCTTCTCTTTCTGCTTCTCATTCTGCTTCTGCTTCTCCTTCTGCTTCTCCTATTGCTTCTTTGCCTCTTCCTTCTCCTTCTCCTACTTCTCATTCTTCTTCTACTTCTGCTTCTACTGCTTCTCATGC
>NW_012304498.1:0-2927 GCF_000151885.1 Dipodomys ordii
TCTGCATTTCCTGCTTCTCCTTCTGCTGCTCTTTCTTGTTCTCCTGCCGCTTTTCTTTCTACTGCTCATTCTTCTGCTTCTCTTTCTACTTCTACTCCTGTTTCTCCTTCTCCTTCTCCTTCTAGTTCTTCTGCTTTTCCTTCTGCTTCTCCTTCTGCTTCTGAATCTTCTGCTTCTTCTGATACTGCCTCTGCTTCTTCTGTTTCTTCTGCTTCTCCTTCTGCTTTTGCTTCTCTTTCTGCTTCTGCTTCTCCTTCTGCTTCTCCAGATTCTGCTTCTTCTGCTTCTCCTTCTGCTTCAGGTTCTGCTTTTGCTTTTTCGGCTTCTTCTGCTTCTGCTACTTCTGCTGCTGCTTCTTCTGCTTCTCCTGCTTCTCTTTCTGCTTTTCCTTCTGTTTCTGCTTCTCCTTCTGCTTCTGCTTCTTCCCCTTCTTCTGTTTCTTCTGCTTCGGCTTCTCCAGCTTCTGCTTCTCATGCTTCTCTTTCTGCTTCTCTTTCTGCTTCTCTTTCTTCTTCTTCTTGCCCTTCTCTTTCTTCTGCTTCTTCTTCTGCTTCTGCTTCTCCTTCTGCTTCTGCTTCTGCTTCAATTTCTCCTTCTGCTTCTGCGCCTTCTGTTTCTTCTGCTTCTCCTGCTTCTTCTTCTCCTGCTACTCCTACTTCTCGTGTTGCTTCTCCTTCTGCGTCTCTTTCTGGTTCTGCTTATCCTTTTGCTTCTCCTACTCCTAATCCTTCTCTTTCGCCTTCTCCTTCTTCTTCTGCTTCTCCTGCTGCTTGTGCTTCTGCTTATTCTACTGTTTCTGTTTCTTCTGCTTCTGCTTCAGATTGTGCTTCTTCTGTTTCTCCTGCTTCAGATTCTGCTTCTGCTTCTTCGGCTTCTCCTGATTCTTCTGATTCTGCTTCGCCTGCTTCTTCTGCTTCTCCTGCTTCTCTTTCTGCTTCTCCTTCTCCTTCTGCTTCTCCTTCTGCTTCTTCTTCTGCTCTTCTCCTTCTTCTGTTTCTTTTGCTACTGTTTCTTCTTCTTCTTCTTCTGTTTCTTGTGATTCTACTTCTGCTTCTCCTTCTTCTCCTCTTTCTGCTTCTACTTCTACTTCTTCTGATTCTCCTGTTTCTCGTTCTTCTTCTCCTTCTGTTTCTGCTTCTATTTCTGCTTCAACTTCTCCTTCTGCTGCTCCTTCTCCTTCTCCTTCTTCTGCTTCTCCCACTGCTTCTGCTTCTGTTTCTATTGCTTATTCTTTTTCTTCTGCTTCTGTTTCTCCTGCTTCTGCTTCTTCTGCTTCTACTGCTTCTCCTTATGCTTCTCCTTATGCTTCAGGTTCTGCTTCTGCTTCTGCTTCTTGTCCTTCTCCTGTTTCTTCTGCTTCTCCTGTTTCTGCGTCTCCTGCTTCTCCTTCTGCTGCTCTTTCTGCTTCTCCTGCTGCTTTTCCTTCTCCTGCTCCTTCTTCTGCTTCTCTTTCTGCTTCTCCTGTTTCTCCTTCTCCTTCTCCTTCTCGTTCTTCTGCTTTTCCTTCTGCTTCTCCTTCTGATTCTGCATCTTCTGCTTCTTCTGATACTGCCTCTGCTTCTTCTGTTTCTTCTGCTTCTCCTTTTGCTTTTGCTTCTCTTTCTGCTACTGCTTCTCCTTCTGCTTCTCCAGATTCTGATTCTTCTACTTCTCCTGATTCCCCTTCTGCTTCAGGTTCTGCTTCTGCTTCTTCGGCTTCTTCTGCTTCTGCTTCTCCTGCTGCTGCTTCTTCTGCTTCTCCTGCTTCTCTCTCTGCTCTTCCTTCTGTTTCTGATTCTCCTTCTCCTTCTGCTTCTTCTCCTTCTTCTGTTTCATCTGCTTCTGCTTCTCCTGCTTCTGCTTCTCCTGCATCTCGTTCTGCTTCTCTTTCTGCTTCTCTTTCTGCTTCTCCTTCTCCTTCTTATGCTTCTCCTCCTTCTGCTTCTGCTTCAATTTCTCCTTCTGCTTCTCATTCTGCTTCTTCGTCTTCTGTTTCTTCTGCTTCTCCTGCTTCTGCTTCTCCTGCTTCTCCTACTTCTCGTGCTGCTTCTCCTTCTGCTTCTCTTTCTGCTTCTGCTTATCCTTTTTCTTCTCCTACTCCTAATCCTTTTCTTTCGCCTTCTCTTTCTTCTTCTTCTGCTTCACCTGCTGCTTCTGCTTCTGCTTATTCTACTATTTCTGTTTCTTCTGCTTCTGCTTCAGATTGTGCTTCTTCTGTTTCTCCTGCTTCAGATTATGCTTCTGCTTCTTCGGCTTCTCCTGTTTCTTCTGTTTCTGCTTCTCCTGCTTCTTCTGCTTCTCCTGCTTGTCCTGCTTCTCTTTCCGCTTCATCTTCTGCTTCTGCTTCTCCTTCTGCTTCTGCTTCTGCTCTTCTCCTTCTTCTGTTTCGTTTGCTTCTGTTTCTTCTGCTTCTTCTTCTTCTGCTTCTTCTTCTGTTTCTTCTAATTCTACTTCTGCTTCTCCTTCTCCTCTTTCTTCTTCTTCTTCTTCTTCTTCTTATGCTTATTCTTTTTCTACTGCTTCTGCTTCTCCTGCTTCTGCTTCTTCTTCTTCTACTGCTTCTTCTTCTTCTTCTTCTTCTTTTTCTTCTTCTTCTTCTTCTTCTTCTTCTTCTTCTTCTTCTTCTTCTTCATCTTCTTCTTCTTCTTCTTCTTCTTCTTCTTCTTCTTCTTCTTCTTCTTCTTCTTCTTCTTCTTCTTCTTCTTCTTCTTCTTCTTCTTCTTCTTCTTCTTCTTCTCCTTCTTCTGCTTCTGCTTCTACTGCTTCTTCTGCTTCTACTGCTTCTCCTCCTGCTACTCATACTGCTTCTGCTACTGCTGCTGCTTCTACTACTGCTTCTGCTGCTGCTGCTGCTGCTTCTGCTACTGCTACTGCTGCTACAGCAGCTGCTACTGCTGCTGCTTCCAGCTGCGGCTTCATGCATCTGCTTGCTTGTTAGTGCTGCTGCT
>NW_012304499.1:0-2927 GCF_000151885.1 Dipodomys ordii
GTCCCGCTGTGGCCCTACTCTGTCTCCGCTCTGTCCCCCGATTTGTCCCGCTGTGTCCCCCGCTTTGTCATACTGTGTCCACACAGTGTCCAGCTGTGTCCCGCTGTGTCTCACTGTGTCCCGTGGTGTCCCTCTTTGTCCCCCGCTGTGTTCCCCGCTGAGTCCCCTCTATGTGGCCGCTGTGTCCCGTTGCGTCCTCGCTGTGTCCCCCGCTGTGTCCCGCTGTGTCCCCCCTATGTCCCCAGCTGTGTTCCGCTGTGTCCCGCTCTGTACCCCGCTGTGTCCCGCTATGTTCCCGCAGTGTCCCGCTGTGTCCCGCTGTGTCCTCGCTGTGTCTCCCGCTGTGTCCTGTTGTGTCCCCAGCTGTGTACCTCGCTGTGTCCCGCTGTGTCCCCGCTGTATCTAGGCTGGGTCCCGCTGGGTCCCGCTGTGTCCACCCTGTGTCCCCTGCTGTGTCCCGCTGTGTCCGCCATTGTGTCCCGTTGTGTCTACTGCTTTGTCCCCACTGTGTCCCGCTGTGTCCCACTGTGTCCTCGCTGTGTCCCACGCTGTGTTCCGCTGTGGCCTCGCTTTTTTCCCCGCTGTGTCCCGCTGTGTACCCCTCTTTGTCCCCCGCTGTGTCTCGCTGTGTCCCCCGCTGTGTCCATGCTCTTTCCCCTCTGTGTCCCGCTGTGTCCCGCTGTGTACTGCTGTGTCCCCCGCTGTGTCGCGCTGTGTCCTTTTGTGTCACGCTGTTTCCCCGCTGTGTCCCTGCTGTGTCCCTCTGTGTACCCCGCTGTGTCCAGCTTTGTCCCCGCTGTGTCTCACTGTGTCCCACGCTCTGTCCCACATTGTGTCCCGCAGTGTCCCCCGCTGTGTCCCGCTGTGTCCCCCGCTGAGTCCCCGTTGTGTCACCGCTGTGTCCCGCTGTGTCCTCGCTGTGTCCCCTGCTTTCTCCCTCTCTGTCCCCTGCTGTGTCTCACGCTTTGTCCCTGCTGTGTCCCACTGTGTCCCGCTGTGTCTGGCTGTGCCCCCACTGTGTCCCGTTGTGTCCAAAGCTGTGTACCACGCTGTGTAACGCTGTGTCCCCGCTGTATCGACGCTGTGTCCCGCTGTGTCCTCGCTGTGTTTCCCGCTGTGTCCCGCTGTTTCCCCCGCTGTGTCCCCCGCTGTGTCCTCGCTGTGTCCCCTGCTGTGTCCCGCTGTGTCTTCACTGGGTCCCCAACTGTGTCCCGCTATGTCCCCTGCTGTGTCCCGCTGTGTCTGGCTGTGTCCCGCTCTGTCCCCGCTGTGTCCCGCTGTGTCCCTCTGTGTCCCCGCTGTGTGCCTGCTGTGTCCCGCTGTGTCTGCCGCTTTGTCCCGCTGTGTCCCACTGTGTCCCCGCTGTGTCCCGTTGTGTCCCGCTGTGTCCCCGCTGTGTGCCCGCTGTGTCCCTCTGTGTACCCCGCTGTGTCCAGCTGTGTACCTGCTGTGTCCCGCTGTGTCCCCTCTCTGTCCTCTGCTGTTCCCCGCTGTGTCCCCCGCTGTGTCCCGCTGTGTCCCGCTGTATCCCGCTGTGTCACACTGTGTCCGTGTTGTCCCGCTTTGTCCCCCGCTGTGACCTCGCTTTGTTTCCCGATGTGTCCCGCTGTGTACCACTCTGTGACCCCGCTGTGTCCCGCTCAGTACCCGCTGTGTCCCGCTATGTTCCCGCAGTGTCCCCGCTGTGTCCCGCTGTGTCCTCGCTGTGTCCACCGATGTGTCCCGTTGTGTCCTCAGCTGTGTACCCCGCTGTGTCCTGCTGTGTCCCCTCTGTATCGACGCTGTGTCCTGCTGGGTCCCGCTATGTCCTCGATGTGTTCCCCGTTGTGTCCCGCTGTGTCCTCCGCTGTGTCCCCCTCTGTGTCCCTGCTGTGTCCCTGCTGTCTCCCCGCTGTGTCCGGCTGTGTCCCGCTTTGTCCTCGCTGTGTCCCAGGCTGTGTCCCGCTGTGTCCTGCTGTGTCCCCGTTGTGTCCCACTGTGTCCCCCGCTGTGTCCCGCTGTGTACCGCTGTGTCCCGCTGTGTCTTGCTGTGTCCACGCTGTGTTCCCGGCTGTGTCCCGCTGTGTACCCCTCTGTGTCCCCCGCTGTGTCCCACTGTGTCCCCCGCTGTGACCTGCTGTGTCCCGCTTTGTCCCCTGCTGTGTCCCCACTGTGTGCCCCTTGTGTCCCGCTGTGTACCCTGCTGTGTCCAGCTGTGTTCCCGCTGTGTCCCGCTGTGTCCCCTCTCTGTCCCCTGCTGTCCCCCTTAGTGTCTCCCGCTGTGTCCCCTCTCTGTCCCCTGCTGTCCCCCGCTGTGTCTCCCGCTGTGTCCTGCTATGTCCCGCTTTGTCGCCCGCTTTGTCCCGCTGGGCCCCTGTAGTGTCCCCGCTGTGTCACACTGTGTCACACTGTGTCCCGTGTTGTCCCGCTTTGGCCCCGCTGTGACCTGGCTGTGTTTCTCGCTGTGTCCCGCTGTGTACCCTTCTGTGTCCCCCGCTGTGTCCCGCTGTGTACCCAGCTGTGTCCAGCTGGGTCTTCGCTTTGTCCCTCGCTGTCTCCTGCTTTGTCCCACGCTGTGTCCCGCTGTGACCCGCTGTGTCCTCGCTGTGTCCCCCGCTGTGTCCCGCTGTGTCCCCCGCTGTGACCCGCTGTGTCCTGCTGTGTCCCCCACTGTGTCCCTGCTGTCTCCCCGGTGTGTCACACTGTTTCCCGCTGTGTACTGCTGTGTCTCCCGCTGAGTTCCTCTGTGTCCCGCTGTGTCCCAATGTGTCCTCGCTGTATCACGCTCTGTCCTGCTCTGTCCCCGTTGTGTTCTGCTTTGTCCCGCTGTGTCCCCACTGTGTGCCCGCTGTGTCCCTCTGTGTACCCCGCTGTGTCCGCTGTGTCCCCTCTCTGTCCTCTGCTGTCCCCCGCTGTGTCCCCAGCTGTGTACCCCGCTGTGACCCGCT
>NW_012304500.1:0-2927 GCF_000151885.1 Dipodomys ordii
TCACCCGCTTTGTCGTCGCTGTGTCCCCCGCTGTGTCCCACTATGTCCCCCGCTGTGTCCCGCTGTGTCCCGCTGTGTCCCGCTGTGTCCCTGCTGTGTCCCGCTGTGTCCCCCGCTTTGTCCCCGCTGTGTCCCGCTGTGTCCTCACTGTGTCCCCCGTGTGTCCCGCTGTGTACCCCCTGTGTCCCTCTGTGTCCCGCTCTGTCCCCAGTGTGTCCCGATGTGTCCCGCTGTGTCCCCGCTGTGTGCCCGCTGTGTCCTGCTGTGTACCCCACTGTGTCCAGCGGTGTCACTGCTGTGTCCCACTCTGTCCTTTCTCTGTCCCCCGCTGTCACCTGCTCTGTCCCCCGCTGTGTCCCGCTGTGTCCCACTATGTCCCCTGCTTCGTGCCGCTGTTTCCCCACAGTGTCCCCGCTGTGTCCTGTTGTGTCACATTGTGTCCCGTGGTGTTCCACTTTGTCCCCTCCTGTGTCCCCCGCTGAGTGCCGCTTTGTCCCCGTTGTGTCCCGCTGTGTCCCCCGCTCTGTCCCCTGCTGTGTTCCGCTGTGTCCACCTCTGTGTCCCGCTGTGTCCTGCTGTGTCCCCCGCTGTGTCCCGCTGTATTCCCCTGTATTCCGTGGTGTCCCGTTTGTCACCCGCTGTGTCCCCTGCTGAGTCCCCGCTTTGTCCCCGCTGTGACCCCCTGTGTCCCGCTGTGTCCCGCTGTGTCCCGCTATGGCCCCCACTGTGTCCCGTTGTGTCCCCAGCTATGTACCCCGCTGTGTCCCCGCTGTATCGACGCTGTGTCCCGCTGGGTCCCGCAGTGTACTGCTGTGTCCCACGCTGAGTCCCGCTGTGTCCCCACTGTGTCCCAATGTGTCCTCACTGTGTCCCCCGCTGTGTCCCGCTCTGTCAACCCTGTGTCCCCCGCTGTGTCCCGCTCTGTCCCTCTGTTTCCCCTGCTGTGTCCCCTGCTCTGTCCCACTGTGTCCCCCGCTGTGTCCCTGCTGTGTCCCCGCTCTGTCCCATTGTGTCCCGCTGTGTCTCCCGCTGATTCCCGCTGTGTCCCAGATGTGTCCCGCTGAGTCCTCGCTGTGTCCCCTGCTGTGTCCCGCTTTGTCCCCCCTGTGTCGCCCGCTGTGTCCCGCTGTGTCCCCCGCTGTGTCCCGCTGTGTCCCCTGCTGTGTCCCCGAGGTGTCCCGCTCTGTCCCGCTGTGTCCCGCTGTGACCGTGTTGAGTCCCGCTGTGTCCCCGCTGTGTCCCGCTTTGTCATCGCTGTGTCCCCCGCTGTGTCCCGCATTGTCCCCCCATGTCCCCCACTGTGTCCCGCTTGTCCCCCTCTGTGTCCCGCTGTGTCCCCTGCTGTGTCCCAACTGTGTCCTGCTGTGTTCCGATGTGTCACGCTGTGTCCTCGCTGTGTCTCCCGCAGTGTCCCGCAGTGTCCCTCCTGTGTCCCCCGCTGTGTCCTGCTGGGACCCTCTGTGTCCCCTGCTGTGTACCCTGCTCTGTCCCACTGTGTCCCCCGCTGTGTCCCGCTGTGTCCCGCTGTGTACTGCTGTGTCCCCCGCTGTGTCCTGCTGTGTCCCCGCTGTGTCCCAATGTGTCCTTGCTGTGTCCCCCGCTGTGTCCCACTGTGTCCCCTCTGTGTCCCCCGATGTGTCCACTGCTGTGTCCACCGCTCTGTCCCCACTGTGTCCCACTGTGCCCCGCTGTGTCCCCGCTGTGTGCCCGCTGTGTCCTGCTGTGTACCCTGCTGTGTCCAGCTGTGTCACCCCTGTGTCACGCTGTGTCCCCTCTCTGTTCCCCGTTGTCCCCTAATGTGTCCCCCACTATGTCCCGTTGTGTCCCGCTGTGTCCCCTGCTTTGTCCCGCTGTGTCCCCGCAGTGTCCCCGCTGTGTCGCGCTGTGTCACACTGTGTCCCGTGGTGTTCCGCTTTGTCCCCTGCTGTGTCCCCCGCTGAGTCCCACTTTGTCCCCGTTGTGTCCTGGTGTGTCCCCCGCTCTGTCCCCTGCTGTGTCCTGCTGTGCCCCCGCTGTTGCCCGCTGTATGCCCGCATTGTCCCCGCTGTGTCTGCTGTGTCCTGCTTTGTTCTGTGGTGTCCCGTTTGTCCCCCACTGTGTCCCCGCTGAGTCCCCGCTGTGTCCCCGCTGTGTCCCGCTGTGTCCTCGCTGTGTCCCCCGCTGTGTCCTGCTCTGTTCCCCACTATGTCTCCCGCTTTGTCCCCGCTGTGACCCGCTGTGTCCCCCGTGTTCCCCGCTGAGTTCCGCTGTGTCCCCCGCTGTGTCCCCCACTGTGTCCTGCTGTGTCGTCGTTGTGTCCCCCGCTGTGTCCCGCTGTGTCCCCGCTGTGACCCGCTGTGTCCTCGCTGTGTCCCCCGCTGTCTCCCGCGTTGTCCCACGCTGTGACCCGCTGTGTCCTCGCTGTGTCCCACGCTGTGTACCACTGTGTCACCACTGTGTCCCCTGCTGTGTGCCGCTGTGTTCCGCTGTGTCCCCCGCTGTTCCCCGTTGTGTCCCGCTGTGTCCCCGGCTGTGTCCCGCTGTGTCCTCGCTGTGTCCCTCTGTGTGCTCGCTGTGTCCCCCGCTGTGTCCTGCTCTGTTCCCCGCTGTGTCTCGCGCTTTGTCCCCGCTGTGCCCCGCTGTGCCCCGCTGCGTCCCGTTGTGTCCCGCTATGTCCCCCACTGTGTCCCCTTGTGTCCCCAGCTGTGTACCCCGCTGTGTCCCGCTGTGTCCCCCGCTGTGTCCCTCGCTGTGTTCCGCTGTGTCCCCCACTGTGTCCCGCTGTGTCCTCCCTGTGTCCCCTGCTGTGTCCTGCTATGTCCCCCGGTGTGTCCCGCTGTGTCCCCTGCTGTGTCCCTCGCTGTGTCCCTGCTGTGCCCCGCTGTGTCCCGCTGTGTCCCGCTGTGTCCCTCTGTGTCCCCTGCTGTGTCCCTGCTGTGTCCCACTGT
>NW_012304501.1:0-2927 GCF_000151885.1 Dipodomys ordii
AGTGGGACATATCGGGACACAGCGGAACACAGCGGGGGACACAGCGGGACACAGCGGGGAAATAGTGAAGGACACAGCGGGGGACACAGCGGGATACAGAAGGACACAGCAAGGACACAGCGGGACACAGGAGGACACAGCGGGGACACAGCGGGGGACACAGTGGGACACAGCTGCGGATACAGCGAGGACACAGCAGGGACACTGCGGAACACAGCGGGTCACAGCGGGGAAATAGTGGGGGACACAGGGAAGGCACAGCGGGATACAGAAGGACACAGCGAGGACACAGCGAGGACATAGGGTGACACTGCGGGACACAGTGGGACACAGCGGGGACACAGAGGGACATAGAGGTTACACAGCCAGGACACACCAGGGACACAGCGGAACACAGCGGGGACACAGCGGGGGCACAGCAGGACACAGCGAGGACACAGCGGGACCCAGCGGGGACACAGCAGGGACACAGAAGGAGACACAGCCGGGGACACAGTGGGGTACAGCGGCACACAGTGGTGACACAGCGGGGGACACAACGGGTGACACAGCGGGACACAGTGGGGTACACAAACGGACACAGTGGGGGACACTGTAGCGGAAGAGGGGGACATATCGGGACACAGCGGAACACAGCGGGGAACACAGCGGGGGACACAGCGGGACACAGCGGGGAAATAGTGAAGGACACAGCGGGGGACACAGCGGGATACAGAAATGACACAGCGAGGACACAGCGGGACACAGGACACAGCATGGTACACAGCGGGGGACACAGTGGGACACAGCTGCGGATACAGCGAGGACACAGCAGGGACACTGCGGAACACAGCGGGTCACAGCGGGGAAATAGTGGGGGACACAGCGGAGGACACAGCGGGATACAGAAGGACACAGCGAGGACACAGCGAGGACATAGGGTGACACTGCGGGACACAGTGGGACACAGCGGGGACACAGAGGGACATAGAGGTTACACAGCCAGGACACACCAGGGACACAGCGGAACACAGCGGGGACACAGCGGGGACACAGCAGGACACAGCGAGGACACAGCAAGACCCAGCGGGGACACAGCAGGGACACAACGGGAAACAGCGGGGGACACAGAGGCGGACACAGCAGGACACAGCGGGACACAGCGGGAGACAGCGGGACACAGCGGGGACACAGCGGGTCACAGTGGGGAAATAGTGGGGGACACAGCGGGGGACACAGCGGGATACAGAAGGACACAGTGAGGACACAGCGGGACAAAGGAGGACACAGCTGGGACACAGCGGGGACACAGCGGGTGACACAGTGGGACACAGCGGGGTACACAGTCGGACACAGCGGGGACACAGATGGACTCAGCGGTTACACAGCGAGGTCACACCAGGGACACAGCGGGACACAGCGGACACACAGCGAGGACACAGCGGGACACAGCGAGGACACAGCGGGACACAGCGGGGGATACAGCGGGGGACAGCGGTGACACACCGGCGGACAGCGGGGACACAGTGGGACACAGCGGGACACAGCGGGGGACACAGCGGGACACAGTGGGGGACACAGAGTGGGACACAGCGGGACACAGTGGGGGACACAGCGAGGACACAGCGGGACAAAGCGGGGACACAGCGGGACACAGCAGTGACACAGCGGAACACAGCGGGGGACACAGCGGGACACAGCCTGGGACAGAGCGGGACACAGCGTGGACACAGGGGGACACAGCGAGACACAGCAGTTACAAAGCGGCGACACAGCGGGACACATTCGGACACAGCGGGACACAGCGGGGACACAGCGGAGGACAGAGGGGACACACCGTTGGACAACGGGGACACAGCAGGACAGCGCGGGGGTCACAGTGGGAAACAGAGGGGACACAGAGGGACACAGCGGGACACAGTGGGACAGAGCGGGGACACAGCGGGGACAAAGCGGGGACACAGTGGGGGACACAGCGGTAAACAGCGGGGCACACAGCAGGACACAGCGGGACACAGCGGGGGACACAGCAGGGACATATCGGGTCACAGCCGGGACACAGTGGGGGACACAGCAAGGACACAGCGGGACACAGAGGGATACACAGCGAGGACACAGCATGACACATGGGACACAGCAGGGACACACTGGGGGACACAGCGGGACACAAAGGGGGACACAGCGTTACACAGCAGGAACACAGCAGGACACAGCGGGGACACAGCAGGACAGAGCGGGGAACACAGCGAGATAGAGCAGGGGACACAACGAGAACAAAGCGTGACACAGAAGGACACAGCAGGGGACACAGCAAGGACACAGCGGGACACAGCGGGACACAGTGGGGGACACAGCAGGGGACACAGCAGGACACAAGGGGACACAGCGTGACACAGTGGGGACACAGCGGTACACAGCGGGGACACTGCAGGGGACACAGCAGGACACAGAGGGGAACAAAGGGGGCACGCAGCGGGACACAAAGGAGGACATAGCGGGACAAAGCGGGACACAGTGGGGACAAAGTGGGACACAGCGCGGACACAGCGGGGGACACAGCAGGACAAACCGGGACACAGCGTGGACACAGCGGGACACAGCAGCGGCACAGCGGAACACAGCGGGGGACACAGCGGGCCACAGCCTGGGACAAAGCGGGACACAGCGTGGACACAGCGGGACACAGTGAGACACAGCAGTGACAAAGAGGCGACACAGCGGGACACATCGGGACACAGCGGGACACAGCGGGGACACAGCGGGGGACAGAGGGAACACAACGGTGGACAACGGGGACACAGCAGGAAAGCGCGGGGGTCACAGTGAGAAACAGCGGAGACACAGGGGGACACAGGGGGCGACACAGAGGGACACAGCTGGACACAGCGGGACAGAGCGGGGACACAGCGGGGACAAAGCGGGGGACACAGTGGGGGACACAGCGGTAA
>NW_012304502.1:0-2927 GCF_000151885.1 Dipodomys ordii
CGGGGACACAGCGGGACACAGCGGGACACAGCAGGGACACAGCGGGGACATAGCAGGGGACAGAGCGGGACACAGCGGGGACACAGCGGGTAACACAGCGAGGACCCAGCGGGACCCAGCAGGACACAGCGACGATACAGCGGGGGACACAGCAGGACACAGAGGGACACAGCGGAGGACAGTGCGGAACACAGCGAGGGACACAGGGAGGACAGAGCGGGACACAGCGGGGACACAGCGGGACACAGCGGGGGACACAGTGGGGGACACAGCGGGACACAGGCGGGAACACAGCGAGGACCCAGTGGGACCCAGCAGGACATAGCCTCGATACAGCAGAGACACAGTGGGACAGACTGGGGACATAGCGCAAGTCAGCGGGGACACAGCAGTACACAGCGGGACACAGCGGGGACACAGCGGGACACAGTGGGGGACACAGGGGGGACACAGCGGGACACAGCGAGGGACACAACGAGGACACATTGGGACACAGCAGGAACACAGCGGGACTCAGCGGGGGACACAGCGTGAACACAGTGGGACCCAGCAGGACCCAGCGTCGATACAGCGGGGATACAGCATTACACAGCGTTTTACACATCTGTGGACACAACGGGACACAGAGGGGGCACAGCAGGACACAGCGGGACACAGTGGGACACAGCGGGGACAAAGTGTGATACACAGCGGGGGACAGAGCCGGAGACAGCGGGGCACACAGCGAGGACACAGCAGGACACAGCGGGACACAGCAGGGACAGAGCGGGACACAGCGGGACACAGCGGGGGACAAAGCAGGACACAGCGGGGGACCCAGCGAGGACACAGCGGGACACAGCAGGGGACACACCGAGGACACATTGGGACACAGCGGGGACACAGCGGGACACAGCGGGGGACACAGCTGGGTACAAAGTGAGACTCCACGGGACACCACGCGACAGCGGGACACAGCGTGGACACAATGGAGACACAGCGGGGACACAGCGAGGGACACAGCGGGACAAAGCAAGGACACAGCGCGATACAGCGGGACACAGCGGGGACACAGCACAGACACAGCGGAAGACACACCGGGACACAGTGGGGGACACAGAGGGGGACACAGCGCGGAAACATTGGGGGACACAGCGGGGGACACATCGGGGACACAGCGGGGCACCGCGGGGGACACAGCGGGGACACAGCGGGGGACAAAGAGGATACACAGCTTGGACATAGTGGGAAACAGCGAGGACACAGCGGGGGACACAGCTGGACACAGAAGGACACAGCGGGGACACAGAGGTGGACACAGCAGGGTCACAGCGGGACACAGCGGGGGATACAGCGGGACACAGCGGGACACAGCGGGGACACAGCGGGGGACAGAGTGAAACACAGCGGGACACAGCGGGACACAGCGGGGGACACAGCGGGGACACAGTGGAGACACAGTGGGACACAGCGGGGTACACAGCGGGACACAGCAGGACACAGCTTGCGACACAGCGGGGACTCAGCGGGACACAGCGGGACACAACAGTAGACACAGCAGGACCCAGTGGGGGACACAGCGGGACACAGCGGGACACAGCAGAGACTCACCCGGGGACACAACGGGGGACAAATTGGGACACCATGGGACATAGGGGGACACAGCGGGACACAGCGGGGACACTGCGGGAACATAGCGGGACACAGCGGGGTACACAGCGGGACACAGCGGGACACAGCGGGGGACATAGCGAGACAAAGCAGGGTACACAGCAGGGGACACAGCGGGACACAGCGGGACACAGCAGGGGACACAGCGGGACACAGCCGGGGACACAGCGAGACAAAGCAGGGTACACAGCAGGGGACACAGCGGGACACAGCGGGACACAGCGGGGGACACAGCGAGGACACAGCGGGGGACACAGCGAGGACACAGCGGGGGACACAGCGGGGGACACAGTGAGGACACAGAGGAACAGAGCAGGAATACAGCAGTAGACACAGCAGGACACAGCAGGGGACACAGCAGGACACAGCGGGGGACACAGGGAGGACAGAGCGGGACACTGCGGGACACAGCAGGGACAGAGCGGGACACAGAGGGACACAGCGGGGACCCAGCAAGGACACAGCGGGACACAGCGGGGGACACAGCGAGGACACAGCGGGGGACACAGCGGGGGACACAGTGAGGACACAGAGGGACAGAGCAGGAATACAGCAGTAGACACAGCGGGACACAGCAGGGGACACAGCGGGACACAGCGGGGGACACAGGGAGGACAGAGCAGGACACAGCAGGGACACAGCGGGGACTCAGTGGGGTACCCAGCAGGGGACAAAGCGGGACACCACGGGACACAGCGGGACACAGCGGGGACAAGGGGGAGACAGAGAGGAACACAACGAGGACACAGCGGGACACAGCAGAGGACACAGCGGGACACAGCAGGGTACAACAGCAGGGGACACAGTGGGACACAGCGGGGAACACAGGGGAGACACTGCGGGACACAGCGGGGGACACAGCGAGGACACATTGGGATACAGCGGGGACACAGCGGGACTCAGCGGGGGACACAGCGGGTGACAAAGCCGGACACCAAGGGACACAGTGTGACACAGCGGGACACAGCGGGGACACTGCGGTGACACAGGAGGACACACTGGGGGACACAGCGGGACACAGCGGGGGACACCGCGGGGGACAGCAGGGGACAGAGAGGGGACACCGTGGGACACAGCTTGGACACAGTTGGACACAGCTGGGTACTCACCGGGACAGAGCGGGCGTACAGCGGGGACACAGCCGGATACAGCGGGACAAAGCGGGACACAGCGGAGGACACAGCGGGGGACAGAGCGACGACACAGCGGAGCACAGCGTGACACAGGGGGACTCAGCAGGGTCACAACGGGAGACAGCGGGACACAGCGCGACTGAT
>NW_012304503.1:0-1117 GCF_000151885.1 Dipodomys ordii
TCCTCCCCCCCCCCCCCCCCACCCCCCCCACCAAAGTTGTAAAGTTCATTTTCAACATGACAACTTGTACTTCTCATTGTTGCAACGGGTCCATGAGAAAAAAAAAATTTAAAAAGAAAGTGACTATCTTAATCTCTAGACTATCAATTACAGGTAAAAATATAAAGAAGGATAGCTGAATAGCTGATATTCAGTACTACTTCTTTTCTTTAAAAAAAAAAAGAGAAAGGAGAAAAAAGTTATAAAAAATGAGGGCAGGCCGAGCACTAGTGGTATGTCTGTAATCCTATCTACTAAGGAGGCTGAGACGTGAAGATCATGGCTCAAAGCCACCAAAGCAAGAAAGTCCATCAGAATCTTATTTCTAATTAACCACCAGAAAATTGGAAGTGGTGCTGTGGCTCAAATGGTAGGACTCTAGCCTTGAGGCGAAGAGCTGAGTGACAGAGCCCAGGCTGAGTTCAAGCCCCACGACTGACAAAAAATAAAATATACAATAAAGAAAAAAAGTATTGAGGATAACAATATTTTTTAAAATCACGCTAATTCCAAATGGACTATGCAAGAGAAGTTTGAGAGGCTATCAAACACATAATGTGAAGAACCAACTGTAAGCTACTCATAAGAGGAAAGGTTTAAAAAATGCAGACAATTTAAGCAATTTGTTTTTTACCTTCCCCTCCACAAATTATACCAACCTCAAATACAGTGAAAACAGGGGTTAAACGGTAGGGGAGAGACATACAAAGCAACAAAAAAAAATCATCTTATAAATATGTTAGAAACAATTGCAAGAAAGAAAAACCATTTGAATCCTTATCTTGGGGTTCATTTCATCTAACATCAATTTATCTGACCTTTTCTGCTTGACTCAGACATATACTAGTTATTGCAAATAAGGGAAACCATGGGACTTAAGTTTCTTTGGGCCTGGCTTACTTCACTTATTATAATTTTTTCCAAGTCTTTCCATACAGGTGGATCCATTGCAACAATGAAATGTACAAGTTGTTATGTGGAAAAATGAAATTACAACTTCAGTGGGGGGGGAGAAGGATTGGGTGGGGGGAGCGGGGGGGGGAGGATGGGAAGGGGAAACAAAGGAGGAGGCTACTGA
>NW_012304504.1:0-2926 GCF_000151885.1 Dipodomys ordii
ATTTGTCCGTTGTGTCACCCGCTGTGTCCCCTGCTGTGTCCCCATCTGTATCTCCCGTTGTGTCCCCCGCTGTGTCCCACTGTGTCCCCCGCTGTGTCACCTGCTGTGTCCTGCTGTATCCCCACTGTGTCCCCGCTGTGTCCTCCGCTGTGTCCCTCGCTGTGTCCCGCTGTGTCCCCCGGTGTGACCCCTGCTGTGTCCCCTGCTGTGTCCCCACTGTGTCCCTCTGTGGCCCACTGTGTCCTCGCTGTGTCCGCCACTGTGTCCCGCTGTGTGCCCCGCTTTGTCCCCGCTGTGTCCCCCTGTGTCCCGCTGTGTCCCCCGCTGTGTCCCCGCTGTGTCCCACTGTTTCCCGCTGTGTCCACCGCTGTGTCCCGCTGTTTCCCCTCTGTGTCCCCCGCTGTGTCCCTCTGTGTTCCCGCTCTATCCCCCCTGTGTCCCCCGCTGTGTCCCCTGCTGTGTCCCCTCTGTGTCCCGCTGTGTCCATCTGTGTCCCCCGCTGTGTCCCTCACTGTGTTCTGCTCTGTCCCCCAATGTGTCCCGCTGTGTCCCCCGATGTTTCCCGTTGTGTTCCCCACTGTGTCCCCTGCTGTGTACCTATGTGTCCCCCGCTGTGTCCCGCTGTGTCCCCTGCTGTGTCCCCCACTGTGTCCCTGCTGTATCCCTGCTGTGTCCCACTGAGTACCCTGCTGTGTCTAGCTGTGTCCCTGCTGTGTTCAGCTGTGTTCCCCACTGTTTGCCCCACTGTGTCCCGCTGTGTCCCCCACTGTGTCCCGCTGGCTCCCCCGCTGTGTCCCCTGCTGTGTCCCCCGCTGTGTCCCGCTGTGTCCCATGCTTTGTCCCGCTGTGTCCCACTGTGTTCGCCTCTTTGTCCCCTGCTGTATCCCGCTGTGTCCCCCACTATGTCCCGCTGTGTCCCTGCTGTGTCCCGCTGTGTCCCCCGCTATGACCTGCTGTGTCCCCCGCTGTGACCCGCTGTGTCCCTGCTGTATCCCCTCTGTGTCCCACTGTGTCCCCCGCTGTGTCCCCCGCTATTTGCCGGTCTTTCCCGCTGTGTCCCGCTTTGTCCTCGCTGTGTCCCCATTTGTGTCCCACTGTGTCCTCGCTGTGTCCCCCGCTGTTTCCCGCTGAGTCCCGCTGTTTCCCACGCTGTGTCCCGCTGTGTCCCCTGCTGTGTCCGGCTGTGTCCCTTGCTGTGACCCGCTGTGTCCCGCTCTGTCCCTGCTGTGTCCCCGCTGTGTCCCTCTGTGTCCGTCTGTGTACCCCGCTGTGCCCGCTGTGTCCCCTGCTTTGTCCCCCGCTGTGTCCCACTGTGTCCCGTTGTGTCCTGCTGTGTCCCCCTGTGTCTCTGCTGTGTACCACGCTGTGTCCCGCGGTGTCCCCCGCTGTGTCCCCCGCTACTTCCCGGTCTTTCCCGCTGTGTCCCGCTGTATCCTCGCTGTGTCCCCATTTGTGTCCGCTGTGTCCTCGCTGTGTCCCCCGCTGTTTCAGGCTGATACCCACTGTGTACCCACTGTGTACCCCGCTGTGTCCCGCTGTGTCCCCCGCTGTGTCCTGCTGTGTCCCCTGCTGTGTCCTCAGCTATGTCCTCGCTGTGTCCCCGCTGTGTCCCCGCTGTTTCCTGCTGTGTCCCGCTGTGTCCCCACTGTGCCCCGCTATGTCCCTCCTTGTCCCTGCTGTTCCCCGATGTGTCCCCGTTGTTCCCCGCTGTGGCCCCCGCTGTTTCTTGCTATGTCCCTCTGTGTCCCGTTGTGTCACCCGCTGTGTCCCCGCTGTGTCCCGCTGTGTCCCGCTGTGTCCCGCTGTGTCCCACTGTGTTCCGCTGTGTCCCGCTGTGTCCCCGCTGTGTCCCCGATATGTCCCGCTCTGTCCCGCTGTGTCCGCCTCTTTGTCCCCTGCTGTGTCCCCCGCTGTGTCCCCCTGTGTCCCGCTATGTCCCCCGCAGTGTCCCGCTGTGTCCCCGCTGTGTCCCGCTGTGTCCCGCTGTGTCCCGCTGTTTGCCTACTGTCCCCCGGTGTTTCCCCCGCTGTGTCCCGCTGTGTCCTCGCTGTGTCCCCCCTGTGTCCCGCTGTTTCCTCACTGTGTCCCGCTGTGTCCCGCATTGTCCCGCTGTGTCCCGCTGTGTCCACACTGTGCCCCGCTGTGTCCCGCCTTGTCCCTGCTGTCCCCCGGTGTGTCCCCGTTGTTCCCCGCTGTGTCCCCCGCTGCATCTTGCTATGTCCCTCTGTGTCCCGTTGTGTCACCCGCTGTGTCCCCGCTGTGTCCCGCTGTGTCCCGCTGTGTCCCGTTGTGTCCCGCTGTGTTCCGCTGTGTCCCGCTGTGTCCCCGCTGTGTCCCCAATATGTCCCGCTCACTCCCGCCTTGTCTGCCTCTTTGTCCCCTGCTGTGTCCCCCGCTGTGTCCCGCTGTGTCCCGCTATGTCCCCCGCAGTGTCCCGCTGTGTCCCCGCTATGTCCCCCGCAGTGTCCCGCTGTGTCCCCGCTGTGTCCCGCTGTGTCCCGCTGTGTCCCGCTGTTTGCCTACTGTCCCCCGGTGTTTCCCCCGCTGTGTCCCGCTGTGTCCTCGCTGTGTCCCCGCTGTGTCCCGCTGTTTCCTCTCTGTGTCCCGCTGTGTCCCGCAGTGTCCCGCTGTGTCCCGCTGTGTCCACACTGGGCCCCGCTGTGTCCCGCTGTGTCCCACTGTGTCCACACTGTGCCCCGCTGTGTCCCGCCTTGTCCCTGCTGTCCCCCGGTGTGTCCCCGTTGTTCCCCGCTGTGTCCCCCTCTGTTTCTTGCTATGTCCCTCTGTGTCCCGTTGTGTCACCCGCTGTGTCCCCGCTGTGTCCCGCTGTGTCCTCGCTGTGTCCCGCTGTGTCCCGATGTGTCCTCGCTGTGTCCCGCTGTGTACCGCTGTGTCCCGCTGTGTCCCCGCTGTCCCCCGCTGTGTC
>NW_012304505.1:0-2926 GCF_000151885.1 Dipodomys ordii
CTCTGCTTCTCCCTCTGATCCTGCTTCTTATGCTTATTCTTTTCATCTGCATCTGCTTCTCCCTGCTTCTGCGTCTTCTGCTTCTACTGCTTCTCCTTCTCCTTCTCATTCATCATCGTCTTCATCTTCGTCTTCTTCTTCTTCTTCTTCTTCTTCTTCTTCTTCTTCTTCTTCTTCTTCTTCTTCTTCTTCTTCTTCTTCTTCTTCTTCTTCTTCTTCTTCTTCTTCTTCTTCTTCTTCTCTTTCTGCTGCTTCTGCTTTTCCTGCTTCTTCTTCTTCTACTGCTTCTCTTTCTGCTTCACATTCTGCTTCTGCTTCTCCTTCTGCTTCTCCTATTGCTTCTGCGGCTCTTCCTTCTCCTTCTCCTCCTTCTCTTTCTCCTTCTGCTTCTTCTGCTTCTCCTTCTGCATCTTCTTCTGCTTCTGCTTCTCCTTCTGCTGCTTCTTCTGCTTCTGTTTTTCCTTCTGCTTCTCCTTCTGCTTCTTCTGCTTCTCCTTCTGCTTCTCCTTCTGTTTCTCCTTCTCCTTCTCGTTTTTCTGCTTTTACTTTTGCTTCTCCTTCTGCTTCTGCTGCAACTGCTACTGCTTCTGCTTCTTCTGTTTCTTCCGCTTCTCCTTCTCCTTTTGATTCTCTTTCTGCTTCTGCTTCTCCTTCAGCTTCTCATTCTGCTTCTCCAGATTCTGCTTCTTCTGCTTCTCCTTCTGCTTCAGGTTCTGCTTCTGAGTCTTCGGATTCTTATGCTTCTGGTTGTCCTGCTTCTGCTTCTTCTGCTTCCCCTCCTTCTCTTTCTGCTTCTCCTTCTGTTTCTGCTTCTCCTTCTGCTTCTGCTTCTTGTCCTTCTCCTGTTTCTTCTGCTTCTGCTTCTCCTGCTTCTGCTTCTTCTGCTTTTCCTGCTTCTCTTTCTGCTTCTCCTTCTGCTTCTGCTCCTCCTTCTGCTTCTGCTCCTTCTATTTCTTCTGTTTCTTCTTCTTCTGCTTCTCCCGCTCTGCTTCTTCTGCTTCTCCTGCTTCTCGTTCTGCTTCTCTTCGTCGGCTTCTCTTTCTACTTCTCCTTCTGCTTCTCCTGATTCTGCTTCTTCTCCTTCTTCTTCTCGTTCTGCTTCTGCTTCTTCTGCTTCTCCTGCTACTCCTTCTGCATCTCCTTCTGCTTATGCTTTTCCTTCTGCTTCTTCTTCTGCTTCTGCTTCTCCTTCTTCTGCTTCTCCGTCTGTTTCTGCTTCTTCTGTTTTTCCTGCTTCTCCTTCTGCTTCTCATTCTTCTTCTCCTTCTGTTTCTCCTTCTCGTTATTCTGCTATTCCTGCTGCTTCTCTATCTGCTTCTGCATCTTCAGCTTCTTCTGCTACTGCTTCTGCTTCTGCTTCTTCTGTTTCGTCTGCTTCTCCTTCTGCTTCTCTTTCTGCTTCTAATTCTGCTTCTGCTCCTCCTACTCCTAATCCTTCTCTTTCTCCTTCTTATTCTTCTGCTTCTCGTTCTGCTTCTGCTTTTTCTGCTTGTTCTGTATCTTCTGCTTCTGCTCTTCCAGCTTCTGCTGCTCCTGCTTGTCCTTCTGCTTCAGGTTCTCCTTCTGCTTCTTCAGCTTCTTCTGTTCCTTCTGCTTCTGCTTCTCCTGCAACTGCTTCTTCTTCTTCTGTTTCTATTTCTGCTTCTCCTTCTGCTTCTGCCTCTCCTTCTGCTCCTTCTCCTTCTTCTGTTTCTTCTTCTGCTGCTGCTTCTCCCGCTTCTGCTTCTTCTGCTTCTCCTGATTGTCCTTCTGCTTCTGCTTCTCCTTCTCCCTCTTTTGCTTCTCTTTCTGCTTCTGCTTCTTCTGATTCTCCAACTTCTCTTTCTGTTTCTGCTTCTCTTTCTGCTTCTGCATCTCCTTCTGCTTCTCCTTCTGCTGCTCCTTTTCCTTCTCCTTCTTCTGCTTCTCCCACTGCTTCTGCTTCTGCTTCTTTTGCTTATTCTTTTTCTTCTGCTTCTGCTTCTCCTGCTTCTGCTTCTTCTGCTTCTACTCCTTCTCCTTATACTTCTCCTTATGCTTCTCCTTATGCTTCTTCTTCTTCGTCTTCGTCTTCTTCTCTTTCATCTGCTTCTGCTTTTCCTGCTTCTTCTGCTTCTACTGCTTCTCTTTCTGCTTCTCATTCTGCTTCTGCTTCTCCTTCTGCTTCTCCTATTGCTTCTGCTGCCCTTCCTTCTCCTTCTCCTTCTCCTACTTCTGCTTCTCCTTCTGCTTTTGGTTCTTCTGCTTCTCCTGCTTCTCCTTCTGCATCTTCTTCTGCTTTTGCTTCTCCTTCTGCTGCTTCTTCTGCTTCTGCTTCTCCTTCCTCTGCTTCTCCTTCTGCTTCTCCTTCTGCTTCTCTTTCTGCTGCTCCTTCTGCTTCTCGTTCTGCTTCTGATTTTCCTTCTGCTCTTCCTACTCCTAATCCTTCTCTTTCTCCTTCTCCTTCTTCTTCTTCTGCTTCTCGTTCTGCTTCTGCTACTGCTTCTTCTGCTTGTTCTGTTTCTTCTGCTTCAGGTCCTGCTTCTGCTTCTTCAGCTTCTTCTGTTTCTTGTGCTTCTGCTTCTCCTGCTACTGCTTCTTCTCCTTCTCTTTCTGCTTCTCCTTCTGCTTCTCCTTCTCTTTCTGCTTCTCCTTCAGCTTCTGCTTCTCCTTCTGCTCCTTCTCCTTCTTCTCTTTCTTCTTCTTCTTCTTCTTCTTCTTCTTCTTCTTCTTCTTCTTCTTCTTCTTCTTCTTCTTCTTCTTCTTCTTCTTCTTCTTCTTCTTCTCCTTCTTCTTCTCCTTCTTCTTCTTCTTCTCCTTCTTCTTCTCCTTCTTCTTCTTCCTCTTCTTCTTCTTCTTCTTCTTCTTCTTCTTCTTCTTCTTCTTCTTCTTCTTCTTCTTCTTCTTCTTCTTCTTCTTCTTCTTCTTCTTCTTCTTCTTCTTCTTCTGCTTCTTCTGCTTCTTCTGC
>NW_012304506.1:0-2926 GCF_000151885.1 Dipodomys ordii
ATCACCCTGTGTCCCTCTGTGTACCGAAGTGTCTCCGCTGTGTCCCCGCTGTGTCTCCATGCTCTCCCCCGCTGTGTCCCCACTGTGTTCCGCTGTGTCCCCGCTGTGTCCCCGCTGTGTCTCCCTGCTGTCCCCCGCTGTGTCCCCTCTGTGTCCCACTGTGTCCTTGCTTTGTCCCCGCTGTTTCCCGCTGTGTCCTGCTGTTTCCTGCTGTGTCCCCGCTGTCCCCCGCTGTGTCCCCTGCTGTGTCCATGCTGTGTCCCGCTGTGTCCCCTTGTGTCCTTCCTGTGTCCCCGCTTTGTCCTGCTGTGTCCCTCTTTGTCCCCGCTGTCCCCCGCTGTGTCCCCTACTGTGTCCCCCGCTGTGTCCTGCTGTGTCCCGCTGTGTCCTCCGCTGTGTTCCCCTCTGTGTCCTGCTGTGTCCGGCTGTGTCCCGCTGTGTACTTGCTGTGTCCCCGCTGTGTCCCGCTGTGTCCTCGATGTGTCCCAGCTGTGTCCCGCTGTGTCCCCGTTGCTCCCCGGTTTGTCCCGACTGTGTCCCGCTGTGTCCCTCGCTGTGTACCTCTGTGTCCCGCTCTGTCCTCGCTTTGTCCCCGCGATGTCCGGCTGTGTCCCCGCTGTGTCCGTGCTCTGTTCCACTCTCTCCCGCTGTGTGCGGCTCTGTGTCCCCTGCTGTGTCCCCCGCTTTGTCCCACTGTATCCCGGTGTGTCCCTCTTTGTCCCCCACTGTGTCCCGCTGTTTCCCACTGTGCCCCTGCTGTGTCCCCGCTGTGTCCCGCTGTGTACCACGCTGTGTCCCACTGTGTCCATCTGTGTACCCCCTTTGTTCCCGTCTGTGTCCTGCTGTGTCCCCTGCTGTGTCCCCGCAGTGTCCCGCTGTGTCCCCCTGTGTCCTGCTGTGTCCCCTGCTGTGTCCCCCGATGTGTCCCGCTGTGTCCCGCTGTGTCCTTTTGTGTCCCTGCTGTGTCCCGCTGTGTCCCGCTTTGTCCTCGTTGTGTCCCCTGCTATATCCCGCTGTGTTCCCCGCTCTGTCCCGCTGTGTCCTGCTGTGTCCCCGTTGTCCACCGGTTTGTCCCCTCTGTCCCCCGCTGTGTCCCGCTGTGTCCCGCTGTGTCCCGCTTTGTCCTCGTTGTGTCCCCTGCTATATCCCGCTGTTTTCCCCGCTCTGTCCCGCTGTGTCCTGCTGTGTCCCTGCTGTATCCCGGATGTTTCCCACTGTGTACCCCGCTGTGTCCCGCTGTGTCCTGCTGTGTCCTCCGCTGTGTTCCCCTGTGTGTCCTGCTGTGTCCGGCTCCGTCCCGCTGTGTACTCGCTGTGTCCCCGCTGTGTCCCGCTGTGTCCTCGATGTGTCCCAGCTGTGTCCCGCTGTGTCCCCGTTGCTCCCCGGTTTGTCCCGACTGTGCCCCGCTGTGTCCCTCGCTGTGTACCTCTGTGTCCCACTCTGTCCTCGCTTTGTCCCCGCGATGTCCCGCTGTGTCCCCGCTGTGTCCCTGCTGTGTTCCACTCTCTCCCGCTGTGTGCGGCTCTGTGTCCCCTGCTGTGTCCCCCGCTTTGTCCCACTGTATCCCGGTGTGTCCCGCTTTGTCCCCTGCTGTGTCCCGCTGTTTCCCACTGTGCCCCTGCTGTGTCCCCGCTGTGTCCCGCTGTGTACCACGCTGTGTCCCACTGTGTCCCGCTGTGTGCCCCCTTTGTTCCCGTCTGTGTCCTGCTGTGTCCCCTGCTGTGTCCCCGCTGTGTCCCGCTGTGTCCCCCTTTGTCCTGCTGTGTCCCCTGCTGTGTCCCCCGATGTGTCCCGCTGTGTCCCGCTGTGTCCTTTTGTGTCCGCTGTGTCCCCCGCTGTGTCCCGCTGTGTCCCCCGCTGTGTCCCGCTGTGTCTCCCGCTTTGTCCCCGCTGGGTCCCGCTGTGTCCCGCTGTGTCCCGCTGTGTCCCGCTATGTCCCCGCTGTATCGACGCTGTGTCCCGCTGAGTCCCGCTGTGTCCTCGCTGTGTTCCCCGCTGTGTCCCGCTGGGTCCCCCGCTGTATACCCCGCTTTCTCCCGCAGTGTCCCCCGCTGTGTCCCCCTCTGTGTCCCCTGCTGTGTCCCGGTGTGTCCCCTGCTGTGTCCCGCTGTGTCTAGCTGTGTTCCCGCTGTGTCCCGCTGTGACCTCGCTGTGTCCCCCGCTGTATCCCGATGTATCATCGCTGTGTCCCCCGCTGTGACCGCTGTGTCCCGCTGTGTCCTGCTGTGTCCCCGCTGTGTCCAACTGTGTCCCCTCTTTATCCCCATGTGTCCTGCTCTATCCCACGCTCTGTCCCGCTGTGTCCAGCTGTGCCCCCACTGTGTCCCGTTGTGTCCACAGCTGTGTACCACGCTATGTAACGCTGTGTCCCCGCTTTATCGACGCTGTGTCACACTGTGTCCCGCTGTGTCCTCGCTGTGTTCCCCGCTGTGTCCCGCTGTGTCCCCCACTCTGTCCTCCGCTATGTACACCGATGTGTCCCCTGCTGTGTCCCGCTGTGTCCTCACTGGGTCCCCCACTGTGTCCCGCTGTGTCCCCCGCTGTGTCCCGCTGTGTCCGACTGTGTCCCCGCTGTGTCCCGCTGTGACCCGCTGTGTCCCCGCTGTGTGCCTGCTGTGTCCCGCTGTGTACCCCGCTATGTCCAGCTATGTCACCGCCTTGTCTCGCTGTGGCCACTCTCTGTCTCCACTGTCCCCCGCTGTGTCCCCCGCTGTGTCCCACTGTGTCCAGGCAGGGTCACTGCTGTTTCCCGCTGTGTCCCGCTGTGTTCCGTGGTGTCCCTCTTTGTCCCCCGCTGTGTCCTCCGCTGAGTCCCCTCTGTGTCACCGCTGTGTCCCGCTGTGTCCTCGCTGTGTCCCCCGCTGTCTCCAGCTCTGTCCCCCGCTGTGTCTCACGCTTTGTCCCCACTGTGTCCCACTGTGTCCCG
>NW_012304507.1:0-2926 GCF_000151885.1 Dipodomys ordii
CATCTAATGGACACAGTGGTTGACACAGCGGGGGATAACATCGGGAAACAGCGTGGGGACACAGCGGGGTACACAGAGGCAGTCACAGCTGTTCACATCGTGACACATTGGAGACACAGCGGGACACAGCGGGACACAGCGGGGACACAGCAGGACTCAGCGGGGATACAGTGGGGACACAGTGGGTACACAGGGGGGGACACAGTGGGACACAGCGGTGACACAGAGGGACACAGCGGGACACAGTGGAGACAAAGCGGGGACACAGTGAGAAACATCGAGGACACAGTGGGACACATCGGACGACACAGCGGGGGACAGCGGTGACACACCGGCGGACAGCGGGGACACAGCGGGACACAGCGGGACACAGCGGGGGACACAGCAGGGCACAGCGGAACACAGTGGGGACAAAATGGGGGACAAATCGGGGACACAGCGGGACACAGCGGGACAAAACGGGACACAGCTGGACACAGCGGGGACACAGCAGGGGACACAGCGGCGGACAGCGGGGACACAGCCGGACACAGCACTGCACAACTGGAAACAGTGGGGACACAGCGAGGACACAGTGGGACACAGCGGGGCACAGAGGGGACACAGCGGGGGACAGCAGGGAGACACAGCGGGGACACAGCAGAACACAGTGGGGACACAGCGGGGGACAGCAGGGAGACACAGCGGGGACACAGCGGGGACACAGCGGGGACACATCGGTACACAGCGGGACACAGAGGGTACACAGCAGGACACAACGGGACACAGCGGGAAACACAACCGGTCACAGCAGGACACACAGCGGGACACAGCGGGACACAGCGGGGGACACAGCATGGACACAGCCGGTCACAGCGGGTCACAGCGGGGAAATAGTGGGGGACACAGCGGGATACAGAAGGGACACAGCGAGGACACAGTGAGACACAGGAGGACATAGCGGGGACACATCGGGGACACAGCGGGGGACACAGTGGGACACAGCGGGCACACAGAGGGACTCAGCGGTTACACAGCGAAGACACACCAAGGACACAGCCGGACACAGCGGAGACACAGCAGGGACACAGTGAGACACAGCGAGGACACAGTGGGACACAGCATGGGATACAGCGGGGGACAGCGGTGACACACCGGCGGACAGCATGGACACAGCGGTACACAGCGGAACACAGCATGGCACAGCGGGACACAGCGGGTAACACAGCGGGGGACACAGCGGGACACAGCGGGACACAGCGAGGACACAGTGGGACACAGGAGGACACAGCGGGACACAGCGGGGACACAGCAGGGGACACAGCAGGACACAGCGTAGACACAGCAGGGACACAGTGAGACACAGCGAGGACACAGCGGGACACAGCGTGGGATACAGCGGGGGACAGAGGTGACACACCGGTGGACAGCGGGGACACAGCGGGACACAGCGGGACACAGTGGCTGACACAGTGGGACACAGCGGGGGATACAGCGATGACACAGAGGGCACATAGGGGGACACTGCGGGACACAGTGGGACACAGCGGGGACACAGAGGGACATAGCAGTTACACAGCGAGGACACACCAGGGACACAGCGGGATACAGTGGGGACACAGCGGGGGACACAGTGGGGGACAGAGCGGTAAACAGCGGGGGACACAGCGGGACTCAGCGGGGGACACAGCAAAGAACACAGCGGGACACAGCAGGGGACACAGGGGAACACAGCGGGACACAGCCGGACACAGCTGGGGACACAGCGGGTGACACAGCCAGGGAAACAGCGTGGGACACAGCGAGGACACAGCAGGACACAGCGGGGGACACACCAGGACACAGCGGGGTACACAGAGGCAGACACAGCGGTACACATCGGAACACAGCGGGGACACAGCAGGACACATCGGGACACAGCGGGGGACACACCGGGGGAGAGCAGGCACACAGCGGGACACAGCGGGACACAGCGGGGAACACAGCAGGACACACAGCGGGACACAGCAGGACACAGCGGGGGACACATCATGGACACAGCGGGTCACAGCGGGGAAATAGTGGGGGACACAGCAGGGGGACACAGCGGGATACAGAAGGACACAGCGAGGACACAGCGGGACACAGGAGGACACAGCGGGGACTCGGCGGGGACACAGCGGGGGACACAGTGGGACACAGCTGGGGATTCAGAGAGGACACAGCAGGGACACTGCCGGACACAGCGGGTCACAGCGGGGAAATAATGGGGGACACAGCGGGATACAGAAGGACACAGCGAGGACACTGCGGGGACATAGGGGGACACTGCGGGACACAGTGGGACACAGCGAGGACACAGAGGGACATAGAGGTTACACAGCGAGGACACACCAGGGACACAGCAGGACACAGCGGGGGACACAGCGGGGACTCAGCGGGACACAGCGGGACATCAGCGGGAGTCACAGCCGGGGACACAGCGGGAAACAGCGGGTGTCACAGCCGGGGACACTGCGGGGTACAGCGACACACAGTGGGGACACAGCGGGGGACACAACGGGTGACACAGCGGGACACAGTGGGGTATACAAAGGGACACAGTGGGGGACACTGTAGCGGACACAGTGGGACATATCGGGACACAGCGGGACACAGCGGGGAACACAGCGGGGGACACAGTGGGACACAGCGGGGAAATAGTGGGGGGCACAGCGGGGGACACAGCGGGATACAGAATGACACAGCAGGGACACAGCGGGACACAGGAGGACACAGCGGGGATACATCGGGGGACACAGTGGGACACAGCTGCGGATACAGCGAGGACACAGCAGGGACACTGCGGGACACAACAGGTCACAGCGGGGAAACAGTGGGGGACACAGCGGATGACACAGCGGGATACAGATGGACACAGCGAGGACCCAGCGGGTGACATACGGTGACACTGCTGGACACAGTGGGA
>NW_012304508.1:0-2926 GCF_000151885.1 Dipodomys ordii
GCTGTGTCCCGCTGTGTCCCCGCTCTATCGACGCTGTGTCACGATGGATCAAGCTATGTCCTCTCTTTGTTCCACGCTGTGTCCCGCTGCGTTCCCCGCTGTGTCTCTCGCTGTGAGCAGCTGTGTCCCCGGTGTGTCCGACTGTGTCCCGCTGAGTCCCCCGCAGTGTCCTTGCTGTGTCCCCGCTGTGTCCCGCTGTGTCCCGCTTTGTCCCCCACTGTGTCCCGCAGTGACCCCGCTGTGTCCCGCAGTGTCCCACTGTGTCCCGTGGTGTCCCGCTTTGTCCCCTGCTGTGTCCCCGACTGAGTCTCGCTGTGTCCCCACTGTGTCCTCTCAGTGTCCCCCGCTGTGTCATGCTCTGTTCCCCACTGTGTCTCCCGTTTGGTCCCCGCAGTGCCCCACTGTGTCCCACTGTGTCCCGCTGTGTCCCCCACTGTGTCCCGTTGTGTCAACAGCTGTGTACCCCACGGTGTCCCCGCTGTATCGACGCTGTGTCCCGCTGAGTCCTGCTGTGTCTCTCTCTGTGTTCCCCACTGTGTCCCGCTGTGTCCCCCGCTGTATCACTCGCTGTGTCCCCCGCTGTGTCCCGCTGTGTCCCCCGCTGTGTCCTTGCTGTGTCCCCGCTGGGTCCCGCTGAGTCCCGCAGTGTCCCCCGCTGAGTCCCGTTGTGTCACCTCTGTGTCCCGCTGTGTCCCCGCTCTATCGACGCTGTGTCCCGCTGGGTCCCGCTTTGTCCTCTCTTTGTTCCCCGCTGTGTCCCGCTGTGTCCACCGCTGTGTCTCTCGCTGTGTCCAGCTGTGTCCCCGGCTGTGTCCGTCTGTGTCCGGCTATGTCCCCCGCTGTGTCCCCGCTGTGTCCCGCTGTGTCCCGCAGTGTCCCCAGCTGTGTCCCGCTGTGTCACCGCTGTGTCCCGCTGTGTCCTCGCTGTGTCCCCTGCTGTGTCCCACTTTGTCCCTGCTGTGTACTCCGCTGTGTCCCTCTGTGTCCCCCGCTGTGTCCCGCTGTGTACCCTGCTGTGTCCCCACTGTGTCACGCTGTGTTTCGCTGTGTCCGGCTGTGTCCTTGCTCTGTCTCCCTCAGTGTCCAGCTGTGTCCTCCCTGTCTCCCCCGCTGTGTCCCACTGAGTCCCCTGTTGTGTCCCGCTGTGTCCTGCTGTGTCACGCTCTGTCCCCTCTGTGTCCCTCTGTGTCCAGCTCTGTCCCCGTTGTGTGTCCGCTGTGCCCCGCTGTGTACCCTTCTCTGTCCAGCTGTGTCCCCTCTGTGTCCCGCTGTGTCCCTTCTCTGTCCCCCGCTGTCTACCGCTGTGTCCCCCGGCTGTGTCCCGCAGTGTCCCCGCTGTGTCCCGCTGTGTCCTACTGTGTCCCGTGGTGTCCCGCTTTTTCCCCTCTATGTCCTCTGCTGAGTCCCCTCTGTGTCCCCGCTGTGTCCAGCTGTGTCCTCGCTGTGTCCTCTGCTGTCTCCTGCTTTGTCCCACGCTGTGTCCTACTGTGTCCCTCTGTGTCCCTGCTGTGTCCCCTGCTGTGTCCCGCTGTGTCCCGCTGTGTCCCCCGCTGTGTCCTGCTGGGTCCCGCTGGGTCCCCGCTGTGTCCCTGCTGTGTCCGGCTGTGTCCCCCGCTGTGTCCCGCTGGGTCCCGCTGTGTCCCCCGCTGTGTCCCGCTGTGTCCCCGCAGGTTCACTGCTGTTTCACGCTGTGTCCTGCTGTGTTCCGTGGTGTCCCGCTTTGTACCCCGCTGTGTCCCGCTGTGTCCACTGCTGGGTACCCGCTGAGTCCCCGCTGGGTCCTGCTGTGTCTCGCTGTTTCCCGCTGTGTCCTCGCTTTGTCCCATGCTGTGTTCCGCTGTGTCCTCCCTGTGTCCCCCGCTGTCCCCCGCTGTGTCCCCCGCTGTGCCCCGCAGTGTCCCGCTGTTTCCTCGCTGTGTCCCACTGTGTCCCCGCTGTTTCCCTGCTGGGTCCTGCTCTGTCCCGCTGGGTCCCGCTGGGTCCCCTGCTTTGTCCCGCTGTGTCCCCGCAGTGTCCCCGCTGTGTCCTGCTGTGTCCCACTGTGTCCTGTGATGTCCCGCTTTGTCCCCCGCTATGTCCCCAGCTGAGTCCCCTCTGTGTCCCCGCTGTGTCCCGCTGTGTACCCCGCTGTGTCAGGCTGTGTCCCCCGCTGTGTCCTGCTGTGTCCCGCTGTGTTCTGCTGGGTCCCGCTGTGTCCCCGCTGTGTCCCCGCTGTGTCCCGCTGTGTCCCCCGCTGTGTCCCGCTGTGTCCCCGCAGGGTTCACCGCTGTTTCACGCTGTGTCCCGCTGTGTTCCGCTTTGTCCCCCGCTGTGGCCCCCCCCTGAGCCACCTTGGTGTCCCTGCTGTGTCCCACTGTGTCCTCGCTGTGTCCGCCTCTGTCTCCCGCTCTGTCCACCGCTGTGTGTCACGCTTTGTCCCCGCTGAGTCCCGCTGTGTCCCGCTCTGTTCCCCACTGTGTCCCCCGCTGAGTCCTCTATGTGTCGCCGCTGTGTCCCGCTGTGTCCTCGCTGTGTCCCCTGCTATCTCCTGCTTTGTCCCACGCTGTGTCCCGCTGTGTCCCGCTGTGTCCTCGCTGTGTCCCCCGCTGTGTCCTGCTGTGTTCCCGCTGTGTCCCAATCTGTGTCCCGCTGTGTGCCCCGCTCTGTCCTGCTGGGTCCCGCTGTGTTCCCCGCTGTGTCCCGCTGTGTCCCCCGCTGTGTCCCGCTGTGTCTACTGCTGTGTCCCCACTGTGTCCCTCTGTGTCTCGCTGTGTCCCGCTGTGTCCTCGCTGTTTTCCCCGCTGTGTTCTGCTGTGTCCTCGCTGTGTGCCCCGCTGTGTCCCGTTGTGTACCCAGCTGTGTACCCCGCTGTGTCCCGCTGTGTCCCCGCTGTATCGACGCTGTGTCCCGCTTGGTCCCGCTGTGTCCTCGCTGTGTTCCCCGCAGT
>NW_012304509.1:0-2926 GCF_000151885.1 Dipodomys ordii
TCACCCGCTTTTTCCCCGGCTGTGTCCCTCTGTGTCCTCACTGTGCCCCCACTGTGTCCCACTGTGTCCTCGCTGTGTCCCCAGCTGTGCCCCCACTGTGTCCCGTTGTGTCCACAGCTGTGTACCACGCTATGTAACGCTGTGTCCCCGCTTTATCGACGCTGTGTCCCGCTGTGTCCCGCTGTGTCCTCGCTGTGTTCCCCGCTGTGTCCCGCTGTGTCCCCCGCTGTGTCCCCCGCTGTGTCCTCGCTGTGTCCCCTGCTGTGTCCCGCTGTGTCCTCACTGGGTCCCCCACTGCGTCCCGCTGTGTCCCCCGCTGTGTCCCGCTGTGTTCGGCTGTGTCCCGCTCTGTACCCGCTGTGTCCCTCTGTGTCCCGCTGTGTCCCCGCTGTGTGCCTGCTGTGTCCCGTTGTGTAGCCTGCTGTATCCCGTTGTGTCGCCCGCTTTGTCCCGCTGTGTCCCACTGTGTCCCCGCTGTGTCCCGCTGTGTCCCGCTGTGTCCCCGGTGTGTGCCCGCTTTGTCCCGCTGTGTACCCAGCTGTGTCCAGCTATGGCACCGCCTTGTCTCGCTGTGGCCACTCTCTGTCTCCACTGTCCCCCGCTGTGTCCCCCGCTGTGTCCCACTGTGTCCAGGCAGGGTCACTGCTGTTTCCCGCTGTGTCCCGCTGTGTTCCGTGGTGTCCCTCTTTGTCCCCCACTGTGTCCCCCGCTGAGTCCCCGCTGTGTCACCGCTGTGTCCCACTGTGTCCTCGCTGTGTCCCCCGCTGTCTCCACCTCTGTCCCCCGCTGTGTCTCACACTTTGTCCCCGCTGTGTCCCACTGTGTCCCGCTGTGTCCCGCTGTGCCCCCACTGAGTCCCGTTGTGTCTACAGCTGTGTACCACGCTGTGTAACGCTGTGTGCCCGCTGTATCGACGCTGTGTCCCGCTGAGTCCCGCAGTGTCCTCGCTGTGTCCCCCGCTGTGTTCTCGCTGTGTCCCCCGCTGTGTCCCACTGTGTCCTTGCTGGTTTCCCCGCTGGGTCCCGCTGTGTCCCCGCTGTGTCCTGCTGGGTCACACTGTGTCCTCGCTGTATCCCCCGCTGTGTCCCGTTGTGTCCCCAGCTGTGTACCCCGCTGTGTCCCACTGTATCGAAGCTGTGTCCCACTGGGTCCCGCTGTTTCCTTCCTGTGTTCCCTGCTGTGTCCCGCTCTATCCCGCTGTGTCCCCGCTGTGTGCCCGCTGTGTCCCGCTGTGTACTCCGTTGTGTCGAGCTGTATCACCGCTGTGTCTCGCTTTGGCCCCTCTCTGTCTCCGCTGTCCCCCGCTGTGTCCCACGCTGTGTGCCGCTGTGTCACGCTGTGTCCCCCGCTTTGTCCCGCTGAGTCCCCACTGTGTCGCCGCTGTGTCCCGCTGTGCCCTCGCTGTGTCCCACGCTGTCTGCCGCTTTGTCCCCGCTGTGTCCCAAGCTGTGTCCCGCTGTGTCCCGCTGTGTACCCCGCTGTGTCCCACTATGTTTCCGCAGTGTCCCCGCTGTGTACCGCTGTGTCCCGCTTTGTCCGGCTGTGCCCCCACTGTGTCCCGTTGTGTCCCCAGCTGTGTACCTCGCTGTGTCCCGCTGTGTCCCCGCTGTATCGACGCTGTGTCCCGCTGTGTCCTCGCTGTGTCCCACACTGTGTTCTGCTGTGGACTCGCTTTTTTCCCCGCTGTGTCCCCCTCTGTGTCCCCCGCTGTGTCCCGCTGTGTCCCCCGCTGTGTCCCTGCTGTGTCCCGCTGTGTCCCGCTGTGTACTGCTGTGTCCCCCGCTGAGTCCCGCTGTGTCCCCGCTGTGTCCCAATGTGTCCTCGATCTGTCCCCCGCTGTGTACCGCTCTGTCCATCCTGTGTCCCCCGCTGTGTCCCGCTGTGTCCAGTTCTGTACCCCGCTATGTCCTGCTGTGTCCCCCGCTGTTTCCCGCTCTATCCTTGCTGTGTCCCCCACTGTGTGCCGCTGTGTCCTCGCTGTGTCCCCCGCTGTGTCCCGCTGTGTCCTTATGTGTCACGCTGTTTACCCGCTGTGTCCCTGCTGTGTCCCTCTGTGTACCCCGCTGTGTCCAGTTTTGTCTCCGCTGTGTCTCGCTGTGTCCCACGCTCTGTCCCCCACTGTGTCCCGCTCTGTCCCCCTCTGTGTCCCGCTGTGTCGTGTCCCGCTGTGTCCCTGCTGTGTCCCACTGTGTCCCCGCAGTGTCACTGCTGTTTCCTGCTGTGTCCCGCTGTGTTCCGTGGTGTCCCTCTTTGTCTCCCACTGTGTCCCCCGCTGAGACCCCGCTGTGTCAACGCTGTGTCCCCCTGTGTCCTGGCTGTGTCCCCCGCTGTCTCCAGCTCTGTACCCCGCTGTGTCTCACGCTTTGTCCCCGCTGTGTCCCACTGTGTCCCGCTGTGTCCCGCTGTGCCCCCACTGTGTCCCCGCTGTGTCGCTGCTGTGTCCCTGCTGTGTCGCCGCTGTGTCCCGCTGTTTCCTGCTGTGTCCTCCCTTTGTCCCACGCTGTGTTCCGCTGTGTCCCCCGCTGTGTCCCGCTGTGTGCCGCTGTGTCCCCGCTGTGTCCCTCTGTGTCCCCCGCTGTGTCCCGCTGTGTCCCGCTTTGTCCCTGCTGTGACCCTCTCTGTCCCCGCTGTATTGATGCTGTGTCCCGGTGTGTCCCGCTGTGTCCGCGCTGTGTTCCCGGCTGTGTCCTGCTGTGTCCCCCTCTGTGTCCCCCGCTGTGTCCCCTCTCTATCCCCTTCTGTCCCCCGCTGTGTCCCCCGCTGTGTCTCGCTGTGTCACCCACTGTGTCCCGCTGTGCCCCTGCAGTGTCCCCGCTGTGTCCCACTGTGTCACACTGTGTCCAGTGTTGTCCCGCTTTGACCCCCGCTGTGACCTCGCAGCGTTTCCCGCTGTGTCCCGCTGTGTCCTCGCTGTGTTCCCCGCTGT
>NW_012304510.1:0-2926 GCF_000151885.1 Dipodomys ordii
GCGGGACAAAGGGTGACACAGTCGGAAACAGTGGGGGACACAGCGGGACACAACGGGGGAAACAGTGAGGACACAGCGGGACAGAGCGCGGACACAGCTGGACACAGAGGGGTACACAGCAGGACACAGCGAGGACAAAGCGGGACACATCAGGGACACAGCTGGACACAGCGGGGACACAGCAATGGTCACAGCTGGACACAGCGGGGGACACAGCCGGACACAGCGGGGGACACAGCGGAACACAGTGGGGGACAGAGCTTGGAACACAGCGAGGCACAGCAGTGACAAAGCTGGACACAGCGGGGTACACAGCGGGACACAGCGGGGACACAGCGAGGATACAGCGGGACACAACGTCAATACAGCGGGCACACAACGTTACACAGCGTGGTACACAGCTGTGGACACAACGGGACACAGTGGGGGCACAGGCGGACACAGCGGGACACAGTGGGACACAGCGGGGACAAAGCGTGAGACACAGCGGGGGACAGAGAGGGAGACAGCAGGGGACACAGCGAGGACACAGCGGCACACAACGGGACACAGCCGGAAACAGAGGTGAACCTGCAGGGACACAGCGGGACACAGCAGGACACAGCGGGGACACAGCGAGGACACAGCGGCACACAAAGGGACACAGCGGGAAACAGAGGTGAACCTGCGGGGACACAGCGGGACACAGCGGGACACAGCGGGGACACAGCAAGGACACAGCGGCACACAAAGGGACACAGCGGGAAACAGAGGTGAACCTGCGGGGACACAGCGGGACACAGTGGGGGACTCAGCGGGACACAGTGTGGGACACAGCGGTGAAAGAGCGGGACACAACGGGACACAGCAGGGGGACAGAGTGAGGACACAGCGGGACACAACGGGACACAGCAGAGGGACACAGCGAGGACACCACGGAACACAGCGGGACACAGAGGGAAACAGAGGTGAACCTGCGGGGACACAGCGGGACACAGTGGGGGACACAATGGGAAACAGCGGGGGACACAGTGGGACACAGTGGGGGACAGAGTGTGGGACACAGCGAGACACAGCGGGGACAAAGTTGGACACAGCGGGGGACACAGAGGGACACAGCGGGACACAGCGGGGGACACAGGGAGGACACAGCAGGACTCAGCGGGGGACATAGCGAGGACACATTGGGACACAGCGGAGACACAGCGGGACTCAGCAGGGGACACATCAGTACACAGCGGGACACAGCGGGACACAGCGAGGACACAGCAGGGACACAGCGGGAAACAGCTGGGGACACAGGGAGGACACAGCGGGACTCAGCAGAACCCAGTGTCGATACAGCAGGGACACAGCGGGACACAGCGGGGAAAAAAGCGAGGACACAGCGGAACACAGCGTGTGACACAGCGAGGACACAGCGGGACACAGCGGGGACACAGCGTCGATACAGCGGGGACACAGCGTTAAACAGCGTGGTACACAGCTGTGAACACAACGGGACACAGTGGGGGCAAAGTGGGACACAGCGGGACACAGGGACACGGCGGGACACAGCGGGGTACACAGCTGGGGACACAGCGGGACACAGCAGGGACACTGCCGTAGACACAGTGGGACACAGCGGGGGACACAGTGGGACACAGTGGGGGACTCAGGGGGGACACAGCGGTAACACAGCGCGACTAAACGGGGGACACAGCAGTACACAGCGGGACACAGCGGGGGACACAGCGGAACACAGCAGGACACAGCGGGGTACACAGCTGGGGAAACAAAGGGACACATCGGGGGACACAGCGAGGACACAGCAGAACACAGCGTGGGACACAGCGAGGACACAGCGGGACACAGTGGGACACAGCGGGACACAGCGGGGCTCAGCAGGGGACACAGCAGTACACAGCGGGACACAGCGGGACACAGCGGGGGACACAGCGAGGACACAGCGGGACACAGCATCGATACTGCGGGGACACAGCGGGACACAGCGGGGTACACAGCTGGGGACACAGCGGGACACAGCGGGACACCGCGGCGGACACAGCGAGGACACAGCGGGACACAGCATCGATACTGCGGTGACACAGCGGGACACAGGGGGGTACACAGCTGGGACAAAACGGGACACAGTGGGGGACACAGCGGGACACAGCGGGACACAGCGGGACACAGCGGGACACAGCAGGGACAAAACGGGAGACACAGTGGGGAACAGAGCAGGACACAGCGGGGGACACAGAGAGGACACAGGGGGACACAGCGGGACTCAGCCGGGGACACAGCAGGGGACAAAGCGGGACACAGCGGGACACAGCGGGACCCGGCGGGGGACACAGCGAGGACACAGAGCGGGACATTGCGAGGACACAGCGGGACACAGCGGGACACAGCGGGGGACACAGCGAGGACACAGTGGGGGACACAGTGGGGGAAACAGCTGGACACAGCGGGGAACACAGCGAGGACACAGCGGCACCCAGCGGGACACAGCGTAGATACAGCGGAAACACAGCGTTACACAGCATGGTACAAAGCTGTGGACACAACGGGACACAGTGGGGGCACAGCGGGACACAGCGGGATGCAGTGGGACACAGCGGGGACAAAGCGTGAGACACAGCAGGGGACAGAGCTGGAGACAGCGGGGGACACAGCGAGGACACAGAGCGGGACATTGCGAGGACACAGCGGGACACAGCGGGACACAGCGGGGGACACAGCGAGGACACAGTGGGGGACACAGTGGGGGAAACAGCTGGACACAGCGGGGAACACAGCGAGGACACAGCGGCACCCAGCGGGACACAGCGTAGATACAGCGGAAACACAGCGTTACACAGCATGGTACAAAGCTGTGGACACAACGGGACACAATGGGAGCACAGCAGGACACAGCGGGACGCAGTGGGACACAGCGGGGACAAAGCGTGAGACACAGCAGGTG
>NW_012304511.1:0-2926 GCF_000151885.1 Dipodomys ordii
CGGGACACAGCGGGACACAGCGGGGGACACTTTTGGAGACACCGCGGGACACAGCGGGGGACACAGCGAGGACACATTGGGACACAGCGGGAAAACAGCCGGACTCAGCGGGGGACACAGCGGGTGACAAAGCCGGACACCACGGGACACAGTGTGACACAGCGAGACACAGCGGGGACACTGCATGGACACAGGCGAACACACCCAGGGACACAGCGGGACACAGCAGGACACAGCGGGGGACAGCAGGGGAGAGAGAGGGGACACAGCGGGACACAGCGGGGACACAGTTGGACACAGCTGTGTACTCAGCGGGACAGAGCGGGCGCACAGTGGGGACACAGCGGGATACAGCGGGACAAAGCGGGACACAGCGGGACACAGCGGGGGACACAGCGGGGGACAGAGCGACGACACAGCGGGACACAGCGGGACATAGGGGGACTCAGCAGGGTCACAGTGGGACACAACAGGACACAGCGGGACACAGCGTGACACAGCGGGGACACAGCAGGGACACAGCGAGGGACACAGCGGGACAAAACGGGACACAGCATGGGACACAGCATGACACAGCGGGGGACACAGCGGGGGACACAGCGGGACACAACAGGGATCACAGCGAGGACACAGCGGGATCTAGCGGGGACAAAGTTGGACAAAGCGGGGTATACACAGCCAGACACAGCGGGGCCACAGCGGGGACACACCGGGACACTGAGGGTCACATCAGGCACAGAGCGGGCCAAAGCGGGACACATCAGGACACAGCGGGGGACACAGCGGGACACAGCGGGGGACACAGCGAGGACACAGCGGGACACAGCGGGGGAAAAAGCGGGACACAGCGGGGACACAGCGGGACACAGCGGTGTACACAGCGAGGACACAGTGGGACCCAGCAGGACACAGCGTCGATACAGCGGGGTCAGAGTGGGCCACAGCGGGGTACACGGCTGGGGACACAACGGGACACATCGGGGGAAAAAGCGGGACACAGCGGGGACACAGCGGGACACAGCGTTGGACACAGCGAGGACACAGCGGACCCAGCGTGTCACAGCGTCGATACAGCGGGGTCAGAGTGGGCCACAGCGGGGTACACGGCTGGGGACACAACGGGACACATCGGGGGACACAGCAAGTACTCAGCGGAACACAGCGTGGGACACAGTGAGGAAACAGGGGGACACAGCGGGACACAGCTGGACACAGCAGGAACACAGCAGTAGACACAGCAGGACACAGCAGGGGACACAGCGGGACACAGCGGGGGACACAGGGAGGACAGAGCGAGACACAGCGGGGACACAGCGGGGACTCAGCGGCGGACACAGCGGGGGACAAAGCGGGACACTACGGGACAGCGCAGGACACAGCGGGGACAAGGGGGAGACAGAGCACGACACAGCGAGGACACAGCGGGACACAGCGGGGGACACAGCAGGACACAGTGGGGAACACAGCGGGACAAAGCAGGGTACACAGCAGGGGACATAGCGGGACACAGCGGGGTACCCAGCGGGAAACAGCGGGGGGCCCAGCGAGGACACAGCAGGACACAGCGGGGGACACAGACAGGAAAACAGCGGGGGACACACCGGGGGACACAGCGGGACACAGCAGGGAACACAGCGAGGACACAGCGGGACCCAGCGGGACACAGCGTCGATACAGCGGGTATACAGCGTTACACAGTGTGGTACACATCTGTGGACACAAGGGGACACAGTGGGGGCACAGCGGGACACAGCGGGACACAGTGGGACAAAGCGAAGACAAATTGTGAGATACAGCGGCGGACAGAGCGGGAGACAGCGGGGACACTGGGAGGACACAGCAGGGCACAGCGGCACACAGCAGGGACAGAGCGGGACACAGCGGGACACAGCGGAGAACACAGCGAGGACACAGCGGGACACAGCGTCGATACAGCGGGGATACAGCATTACACAGCGTGGTACACATATGTGGACATAACGGGACACAGTGGGGGCACAGCGGGACACATGGAACACAGTGGGACACAGTGAGGACAAATCGTGAGATGAAGCGGGGGACAGAGCGGGAGACAGCGGGGGACACATCGAGGACACAGCAGGACACAGCGGGACACAGCAGGGACAGAGCGGGACACAGCGGGACACCATGGGACACAGGGGGGACCCAGCGAGGACACAGCGGGACACAGCGGGGGACATAGCGAGGACACAGCGGGACACAGCGGGGGACTCAGTGAGGACACAGCGGGACACAGCGGGGTACCCAGCGAGGACACAGCGGGACACAGTGGAGGACCCAGCGAGGACACAGCGGGACACAGCGGGGGACACAGCGAGGACACAGCGGGGGACACAGCGGGGGACACTGCGGGACACAGTGGGGAACACAGCGAGGACACAGCGGGACACAGCAAGACACAGCGTCCATACAGCGGGGACACAGTGTTACACAGCGTGGTACCCAGCTGTGGACACAACGGGACAGAGTGGGGGCACAGCGAGACACAGCGGGGAACACAGGAAGGAAACAGCGGGACCCAGTGGGACACAGAGTCGATACAGCGGGACACAACGGGGTACACAGCTAGGAACACAACGGGACACAGCGGGGGACACAGCGAGGACACAGCGGGACACAGTGGGACACAGCGGGGGACCCAGAGGGACCCAGCGGGAGACCCAGCGAGGACACAGCAGGACACAGCGGGGGACACAGGGGGACACAGCGGGGAACACAGCGGGGGACACAGCGGGACACAGCGAGGAACACAGCAAGGACACAGCGGGGGACACAGCGGGACACAGCGTCGATACAGCGGGCACACAGCGTTACACAGCGTAGTACACAGCTGTGGACACAACGGGACAGAGTGGGGGCACAACGAGACACAGCGGGACACAGCTAGGACACAGCGGGACACATT
>NW_012304512.1:0-2926 GCF_000151885.1 Dipodomys ordii
TCTCCTTCTTTTGCTTCACCTTTTGCTTCTGCTTCTTCTGCTTTTCCTGCTTCTCCTTATGTTTCTGCTTCTTCTGCTTCTCCTTCTGCATCTTCTTCTGCTTCTGCTTCTCCTTCTCCTTCTTCTGCTACTCCTTCTGCTTCTCCTTCTGTTTCTCCTTCTCCTTCTTGTTCTTCTGCTTTTCCTTCTGCTTTTCCTACTGCTTCTGCTACAACTGCTACTGCTTCTACTTCTTCTGTTTCTTCTGCTTCTCCTTCTGCTTTTGATTCTCTTTCTGCTTCTGCTTCTCCTTCTGCTTCTCATTCTGCTTCTCCAGATTCTGCTTCTTCTGCTTCTCCTGCTTCCGCTTTTGCTTCAGGTTCTGCTTCTGCTTCTTCGGATTCTTATGCTTCTGCTTCTCCTGCTTCTCCTGCTTCTGCTTCTTCTGCTTCCCCTCCTTCTCTTTCTGCTTCTCCTTCTGCTTCTGCTTCTTGTCCTTCTCCTGTTTCTTCTGCTTGTTCTTCTCCTGTTTCTGCATTTCCTGCTTCTCCTTCTGCTGCTCTTTCTTTTTCTCCTGCCGCTTTTCCTTCTACTGCTCCTTCTTCTGCTTCTCTTTCTGCTTCTACTCCTGTTTCTCCTTCTCCTTCTCCTTCTAGATCTTCTGCTTTTCCTTCTGCTTCTCCTTCTGCTTCTGAATCTTCTGCTTCTTCTGATACTGCCTCTGCTTCTTCTGTTTCTTCTGCTTCTCCTTCTGCTTTTCCTTCTCAATCTGCTTCTGCTTCTCCTTCTGCTTCTCCAGATTCTGCTTCTTCTGCTTCTCCTTCTGCTTCAGGTTCTGCTTCTGCTTCTTCGGCTTCTTCTGCTTCTGCTTCTCCTGCTGCTGCTTCTTCTGCTTCTACTGCTTCTCCTTACGCTTCTCCTTATGCTGCTTCTTCTTCTTCTTCGTCTTCTTCTTCTTCTTCTTCTTCATCTTCTTCTCTTTCGTCTGCTTCTGCTTTTCCTGCTTCTTCTGCTTCTACTGCTTCTCTTTCTGCTTCTCATTCTGCTTCTGCTTCTCCTTCTGCTTCTCCTATTGCTTCTGCTGCCCTTCCTTCTCCTTCTCCTTCTCTTTTCCTCCTTCTGCTTCTCCTTCTGGTTCTGCTTTTCTTTCTGCTTCTGCTTCTTCTGATTCTCCAACTAATCCTTCTCCTTCTCCTTCTGTTTCTGCTTCTCTTTCTGCTTCTCCATCTCCTTCTGCTTCACCTTCTGCTGCTCCTTTTCCTCCTTGTGTTTCTCCCCTTGCTTCTGCTTCTGCTTCTTATGCTTCTTCTTGTTCTTCTGCTTCTGCTTCTCCTGCTTCTGCTTCTTATGCTTCTACTGCTTCTTCTTCTGCTTCTTCTTCTTCTGCTTCTACTTCTCTTTCTGCTTCTGCTTCTCCTGCTTGTTTTTCTGCTTCTTCTGCTGCTTCTCCTTCTGCTGCTTCTTCTACTTCTCCTTCTGCTTCTCTTTTTGCTTCTCTTTCTGCTTCTGCTTCTTCTGTTGCTCCTGCCTGAATTTCTGGTTCTACTTCTTCTGCTGCTTCTCCTTCTACTTCTGCTTCTACTTCTGCTTCTGTTTCTGCTTCTTCTGCTTCTCTTTCGGCTTCTCCTGCTTCTGCTTCTTGTGCTTCTCCTGCTTCTCTTTCTGCTTCTCATTCCGCTTCGGCTTCTCTTTCTGCTTCTGCTTCTCCTCCTTCTCCTTCTCCTACTTCTGCTTCTCCTTCAGCTTCTGTTTCTTCTGCTTCTCCTGCTTCTCCTTCTGCATCTCCTTCTGCTTGTGCTTGTCCTTATGCTTCTTCTTCTGCTTCTGCTTCTCCTTCTCCTCCTCCTTCTTTTGCTTCTCCTTTTGCTTCTGCTTCTTCTGCTTTTCCTGCTTCTCCTTCTCCTTCTGCTTCTTCTGCTTCTCCTGCTTCTCCTTCAGCATCTTCTTCTGCTTCTGCTTCTCCTTCTCCTTCTTCTGCTTCTCCTTCTGATTCACCTTCTGCTTCTTCTTCTGCTTTACCTGCTTCTCTTTCTGCTTCTCCTTCTGCTTCTCCTTCTGTTTCTCCTTCTCCTTCTTGTTCTTCTGCTTTTCCTTCGGCTTCTCCTTCTGCTTCTGCTACAACTGCTACTGCTTCTACTTCTTCTGTTTCTTCTGCTTCTCCTTCTGCTTTTGATTCTCTTTCTGCTTCTGCTTCTCCTTCAGCTTCTCATTCTGCTTCTCCAGATTCTGCTTCTTCTGCTTCTCCTGCTTCTCCTTCTGCTTCAGGTTCTGCTTCTGCTTCTTCGGATTCTTATGCTTCCGCTTCTCCTGCTTCTGCTTCTTCTGCTTCCCCTCTTTCTCTTTCTGCTTCTCCTTCTGTTTCTGCTTCTCCTTCTGCTTCTGCTTCTTGTCCTTCTCCTGTTTTCTGCTTCTTCTTCTCCTGCTTCTGCTTCTTCTGCTTTTCCTGCTTCTCTTTCTGCTTCTCCTTCTGCTCCTTCTCCTTCTTCTGTTTCTTCTTCTTCTGCTTCTCCCGCTTCTGCTTCTTATGCTTCTCCTGCTTCTCGTTCTGCTTCTCTTCGTCGGCTTCTCTTTCTACTTCTGCTTCTCCCGCTTCTGCTTCTTCTCTTTAGTTCTTCTCCTTCTGCTTCTGCTTCCTCTGCTTCTCCTGCTTCTCCTTCTGCATCTCCTTCTGCTTGTGCTTTTCCTTGTGCTTCTTCTTCTGCTTCTGCTTCTCCTTCTCCTTCTTTTGCTTCTCCGTCTGTTTCTGCTTCTGCTTTTCCTGATTCTTTTTCTGCTTCTGCTTCTGCTTCTCCTTCTGTTTCTCCTTCTCCTTCTCGTTCTTCTGCTATTTCTTGTGCTTCTTTTTCTGCTACTACATCTTCAGCTTCTTCTGCTACTGCTTCTGTTTCTTCTGTTTCTTCTGCATCTCCTTCTGATTTTGGTTCTCTCTCGCCTTCTCCATCTTCTT
>NW_012304513.1:0-2926 GCF_000151885.1 Dipodomys ordii
GATTCTGCTTATCCTTTTGCTTCTCTACGCATAATCCTTCTCTTTCGCCTTCTCCTTCTTCTTCATCTGCTTCTCCTGGTGCTTCTGCTTCTGCTTATTCTACTATTTCTGTTTCTTCTGCTTCTGCTTCACATTGTGCTTCTTCTGTTTCTCCTTCTGCTTCAGATTCTGCTTCTGCTTCTTCGGCTTCTCCTGTTTCTTCTGCTTCTTCTTCTCCTGCTTCTTCAGCTTCTCCTGCTTCTCTTTCTGCTTCTCCTTCTGCTTCTTCTTTTCCTTCTGCTTCTGCTTCTGCTCTTCTCCTTCTTCTGTTTCTTTTGCTTCTGTTTCTTCTTCTTCTTCTGTTTCTTCTGATTCTACTTCTGCTTCTCCTTCTTCTACTTCTCTTTCTGTTTCTACTTCTGCTTCTTCTGATTCTCCTGCTTCTCCTTTTGTTCTCCTTCTGTTTCTGCTTCTCTTTCTGCTTCTGCTTCTCCTTCTGCTGCTCCTTTTCCTTCTCCTTCTTCTGCTTCTCCCACTGCTTCTGCTTCTGCTTCTTTTGCTTATTCGATTTCTTCTGCTTCTCCTGCATCTACTGCTTCTCCTTATGCTTCTCCTTATGCTTCTCCTTATGCTTCTCCTTCTTCTTCTTCTTCTTCTTCTTCTTCTTCTTCTTCTTCTTCTTCTTCTTCTTCTTCTTCTTCTTCTTCTTCTTCTTCTTCTTCTTCTGCTTCTGCTTCTGCTTCTGCTTCTTCTTCTTGTTCTCTTTCTTCTGCTTCTCCTGGTTTTTCTACTTCTACTGCTTCTCTTTTTGCTTCTCATTCTGATTCTGCTTCTCCTTCTGCTTCTCCTATTGCTTCTGCTGCCCTTCCTTCTCCTTCTCCTTCTCCTTTTTCTGTGTCTCCTTCTGCTTCTGCTTCTTCTGCTTCTACTTCTCCTTCTGCATCTTCTTCTGCTTCTGCTTCTCCTTCTGCTGCTTCTTCTGCTTCTCCTTCTTCTGCTTCTCCTTCTGATTCTCCTTCTGCTTCTCCTTCTCCTTCTGCTCCTTCTCCTTCTTCTGCTTCTCCCTCTGATTCTGCTTCTTTTGCTTATTCTTTTTCTTCTGCTTCTGCTTCTCCTGCTTCTGCTTCTTCTGCTTTTACTGCTTCTCCTTATGCTTCTCCTTCTCCTCCTCCTCCTCTTCCTCCTCCTCCTCCTCTTTCTTCTTCTTCTTGTTCTTCTTCTCCTTCTTCTTGTTCTTCTTCTTCTTCTCTTTCTTTTGCTTCTGCTTTTCCTGCTTCTTCTGCTTCTACTGTTTCTCTTTCTGCTTCTCATTCTGCTTCTGCTTCTCCTTCTGCTTCTCCTCCTTCTCCTTCTCCTACTTCTGCTTCTCCTTCAGCTTCTGATTCTTCTGCTTCTCCTGCTTCTCCTTCTGCATCTCCTTCTGCTTGTGCTTGTCCTTATGCTTCTGCTTCTGCTTCTCCTTCTCCTTCTTTTGCTTCTCCTTTTGCTTCTGCTTCTTCTGCTTTTCCTGCTTCTCCTCCTGCTTCTGCTCCTTCTGCTTCTCCTGCTTCTCATTCTGCATCTTCTTCTGCTTCTCCTTCTGATTCTCCTTTTGCTTCTTCTTCTTCTGCTTTACCTGCGTCTCTTTCTGCTTCTCCTTCTGTTTCTCCTTCTGTTACTCCTTCTCCTACTTGTTCTTCTGCTTTTCCTTCTGCTTCTGCTACAACTGCTTCTGCTTCTACTTCTTCTGTTTCTTCTGCTTGTCCTTCTGCTTTTGAATCTCTTTCTGCTTCTGCTTCTCGATCTGCTTCATATTCTGCTTCTTCAGATTCTGCTTCTTCTGCTTCTCCTGCTTCTCCATTCTGCTTCAGGTTCTCCTTCTGCTTCTTCGGATTCTTATGCTTCTGCTTCTCCTGCTTCAGCTTCTTCTGCTTCCCCTCCTTCTCTTTCTGCTTCTCCTTCTGTATCTGCTTCTCCTTCTGCTTCTGCTTCTTGTCCTTCTCCTGTTTGTTCTGCTTAGGCTTCTCCTGTTTCTGCATCTCCTGCTCCTCCTTCTGCTTCTCTTTCTGCTTCTCCTGCTGCTTTTCCTTCTCCTGCTCCTTCTGCTTCTCTTTCTGCTTCTCCTTCTGTTTCTCCTTCTCCTTCACCTTCTCGTTCTTCTGCTTTTCCTTCTGCTTCTCCTTCTGCTTCTGCATCTTCTGCTTCTTCTGCTACTGCCTCTGCTTCTTCTGTTTCTTCTGCTTCTAGTTCTGCTTCTCCTTCTGCTTTTGCTTCTCTTTCTGCTTCTGCTTCTCCTTCTGCTTCTCCAGATTCTGCTTCTCCTGCTTCTCCTTCTGCTTCAGGTTCTGCTTCTGCTTCTTCTGCTTCTGCTTCTCCTGCTGCTGCTTCTTCTGCTTCTCCTGCTTCTCTTTCTGCTTTTCTTTCTGTTTCTGCTTCTCCTTCTGTTTCTGCTTCTCCTTCTGTTTCTTCTCCTTCTTCTGTTTCTTCTGTTTCTGCTTCTCCTGCTTCTGCTTCTCCTGCTTCTCGTTCGGCTTCTCTTTCTGCTTCTCCTTCTCCTTCTCCTTCTTCTGCTTCTCCTTCTGCTTCTGTTTCTACTTCTGATTCTGCTTATGCTTCAATTTCTCCTTCTGATTCTCATTCTGCTTCAGCGTCTTCTGTTTCTTCTGCTTCTCCTGCTTCTGCTTCTCCTGCTTCTCCTACTTCTCTTGCTGCTTCTCCTTCTGCGTCTCTTTCTATTTCTGCTTATCCTTTTGCTTCTCCTACTCCTAATCCTTCTCTTTCGCCTTCTCCATCTTCTTCTTCTGCTTCTCCTGCTGCTTCTGCTTCTGCTTATTCTACTATTTCTGTTTCTTCTGCTTCTGCTTCAGATTGTGCTTCTTCTGTTTCTCCTTCTGCTTCAGATTCTGCTTCTGCTTCTTCGGCTTCTCCAGTTTCATCTGCTTCTGCTTCTCCTGCTTCTTCTGGTCTC
>NW_012304514.1:0-2926 GCF_000151885.1 Dipodomys ordii
GAAGTAGAAGCTGTTGGAAGAATAAGCAGTAGGATTAAGTGAAGTATGAGCACCTGAATGAGTCGAGAAGCAGAAATATCAGAAGCAGCAGCATGAGGAGCAGTAGCATGAGCAGTAGTATCTGATGTAGTTGGATATGCAGATGCAGAATATGCATATGTTTGTTGATGTAGTAGAAGAAGAAGTTGAAGTAGATGAAGAAGAAGAAGAAGAAGAAGAAGAAGAAGAAGAAGAAGAAGAAGAAGAAGAAGAAGAAGAAGAAGAAGAAGAAGAAGAAGAAGAAGAAGAAGAAGGAGAAGCATAAGGAGAAGCAGTAGAAGCAGAAGAAGCAGGAGAAGCAGAAGCAGTAGAAAAAGAATAAGCATAAGAAGCAGAAGCAGAAGCAGAAAGAGGAGAAGGAGAAGCAGAAGTAGAATCAGAAGAAACAGAAGAAGAAGAAGAAGAAGAAACACAAGCAAACGAAACAGAAGAAGGAGAAGAGCAGAAGCAGAAGGAGAAGCAGAAACAAAAGATGAAGCAGAAAGAGAAGCAGGAAAAGCAGGAGAAGCAGAAGAAGCAGGAGAAGCAGAAACAGAAGAAACAGGAGAAGTCGAAGAAGCAGAAACATAATCTGTAGCAGGAGAAACAGAAGAAGCACAATCTGAAGCAGAAGCAGAAGAAACAGAAATAGTAGAATAAGCAGAAGCAGAAGCAGCAGGAGAAGCAGAAGAAGAAGACGGAGAAGGCGAAATAGATGCAGAAAGAGAATCATAACGAGAAGCAGGAGAAGCAGAAGCAGGATAAGCAGAAGCAGAAGAAACAGAAGAAGAAGAAGAAGAAGAAGCAGAAGGAGAAGCAGAAACAGAAGGAAGAGCAGAAAGAGAAGCAGGAGAAGCAGAAGAAGCAGCAGCAGGAGAAGCAGAAGCAGAAGAAGCCGAAGGAGCAGAAGCAGAACATGAAGCAGAAGGGGAATCAGGAGAAGCAGAAGAATCAGAATCTGGAGAAGCAGAAGGAGAAGCAGAAGCAGAAAGAGAAGCAAAAGGAGAAGCAGAAGAAACAGAAGAAGCAGAGGCAGTACCAGAAGAAGCAGAAGATGCAGAAGCAGAAGGAGAATCAGAAGGAAAAGCAGAAGAACGAGAAGGAGAAGAAGAAGGAGAAACAGGAGAAGCAGAAAGAGAATCAGAAGAAGGAGCAGGAGAAGGAAAGCAGCAGGAGAAGCAGAAAGAGCAGCAGAAGGAGAAGCAGGAGATGTAGAAACAGGAGAAGCAGAAGCAGAAGAAAAAGGAGAAGGACAAGAAGCAGAAGCAGAAGGAGAAGCAGATACAGAAGGAGAAGCAGAAAGAGAAGGAGGGGAAGCAGAAGAAGCAGAAGCAGGAGAAGCAGAAGCATAAGAACCCGAAGAAGCAGAAGCAGAACCTGAAGCAGAAGGAGAAGCAGGAGAAGCAGAAGAAGCAGAATCTGGAGAAGCAGAATGAGAAGCAGAAGGAGAAGCAGAAGCGGAAAGAGAATCAAAAGCACAAGGAGAAGCAGAAGAAACAGAAGAAGCAGAAGCAGTAGCAGTTGCAGCAGAAGTAGAAGGAGAAGCAGAAGGAAAAGCAGAAAAAAAGAAGGAGAAGGAAAAACAGAAGCAGAAGCAGAAGGAGAATCAGAAGGAGAAGCAGAAGAAGCAGAAGGAGAAGCGAAGGAGAAACAGAATAAGAAGCATAAGGACAAGCACAAGCAGAATGAGATGCAGAAGGAGAAGCAGGAGAAGCAGAAGAAGCAGAAGCAGAAGAAGAAATAGAAGTAGGAGAAGGTTAAGGAAGAGCAGCAGAAGCAATAGGAGAAGCAGAAGGAGAAGCAGAAGAAGAATGAGAAGCAGAAAGAGAAGCAGTGGAAGCAGAAGAAGCAGGAAAAGCAGAAGCAGAAGAAAGAGAAGAAGAAGAAGAAGACGAAGAAGAAGAAGAAGAAGAAGAAGAAGAAGAAGAAGAAGAAGAAGAAGAAGAAGAAGAAGAAGAAGGAGAAGCATAAGGAGAAGCAGTAGAAGCAGAAGAAGCAGAAGCAGGAGAAGCAGAAGCAGAAGAAAAGTAATAAGCATACGAAGCAGAATCATTGGAAGAAGGAGAAGGAGCAAAAGAATGAGAAGCAGAAGGAGAATCAGAAGGAGAAGCATAATAAGGAGAAGCAGAAGCAGAAGAAACAGCAGAAGGAGAAGCAGAAGCAGCAGAAGATGCAGAAGGAGAAGCTAGAGAAACAGAAGAAGCAGAAGCAGAAGGAGAAGCAGAAGTAGGAGAAGAAGAAGGAGAAGGAAGGGCAGCAGAAGCAATAGGAGAAGCATTAGGAGAAGCAGAAGCAGAATGAGAAGCAGAAAGAGAAGCAGTAGAAGCAGAAGAAGCAGGAAAATCATAAGCAGAAGAAAGAGAAGGGGAAGAAGAAGAAGAAGAAGAAGAAGAAGAAGAAGAAGAAGAAGAAGAAGAAGAAGAAGAAGAAGAAGAAGAAGAAGAAGAAGAAGAAGGAGAAGGAGAAGCATAAGGAGAAGCATAAGGAGAAGCATAAGGAGAAACAGTAGAAGCAGAAGAAGCAGAAGCAGGAGAAGCAGAAACAGAAGAAAAAGAATTAGCAAAAGAAGCAGTGGGAGAAGCAGAAGAAGGAGAAGGAGAAGCAGAAGGAGAAGCAGAAGCAGAAAGAGAAGCAGAAACAGAAGGAGAACAAGAAGGAAAAACAGGAGAAGCAGAAGAAGCAGAAGTAGAAGCAGAAAGAGGAGAAGAAGGAGAAGCAGAAGTAGAGTCAGAAGAAACAGAAGAAGAAGAAGCAGAAGAAACAGAAGCAAAAGAAACAGAAGAAGGAGAAGAGCAGAAGCAGAAGCAGAAGGAGAAGCAGAAGCAGAAGGAGAAGCATAAAGAGAAGCAGGAGAAGCAGAAGAAGCAGGAGAAGCAGAAGCAGAAGAAACAGGAGAAGCCGAAGAAGT
>NW_012304515.1:0-2926 GCF_000151885.1 Dipodomys ordii
ACAGCGGCGAACACAGGGGGACACAGCGGGGACATCAGCGGGACAACAGCAGGGACAGAGCGTGACACAGCGGGACACAGTGGGACACAGCGGTGGACACAGCGGGACAAAGCGGGGGAAACAGTGGGACACAGCGGGGGACACAGCGGGGGACAGCGGAGACAGAGAGGGGACACAGCGAGACACAGCGTTGACACAGCCTGACACAACGTAGTACACAACGAGGACAGAGCAGGGACAGAGCGGGACACAGCGGGACACAGCAGGACACAGCGGGGGACACAGCAGGACACAGCGGGGGAAACAGAGTGGTACAGAGCGGTACACAGCGAGGACACAGCGGGGTACACAGCTGGGGACACAACGGCACACAGGGGGGGATACAGCGAGGAAACAGCGAAACACAAGGGGGGACACAGCAAGGACACAGCAGGGGACATAGCGAGGAAACAGCGGGACACAGCGGGACACAGCCAGGGACAAAGTGGGAGACAGCGGGGGACACAGCAAGGACACAGCAGGACACCATGGGACACAGTGTGACACAGTGGGACACAGCGGGGACCCATCGAGGACACAGCAGGATATATTGGGGGACACAGAGAGGACACAGCGGGGGACACAGCGGGGGACACAGCGGTGGACACAGTGGGGAACACTGCGAGGACACAGCAGGACCCAGCGGGACACAGCGTCGATACAGCAGGGACACAGCGTTACACAGCGTGGTACACAGCTGTGGACATAACGGGACACAGTGGGGGCACAGCGGGACACAGCGGGACACAGTGGGACACAGCGGGGACAAAGCGTGAGACACAGTGGGGGACAGAGCAGGAGACAGCGGGGGACACAGCGAGGACACAGCGGGACACAGCGGTGACACAGCGGAGACTCAGCGGGTGACACAGCGGGGGACAGAGCGGGACACCACGGAGCACAGCGGGACACAGCGGGAAACAGAGGTGACCCTGCGGGGACACAGCGGGACACAGCGGGGGACAGAGCGGGACACAGCGGGATACAGTGGGGGATAAAGTAGGACACAGTGGGGGACAGAGCATGGGACACAGCGAGCCACAGCGGGGACAAAGCTGGGCACAGCGGGGTACTCAGAGGGACAAAGCGGGGACACAGTGGGGAAACAGCATGACACAGCAGGACACAGCGGGACACAGCGGGGGATACAGCGAGGACACAGCGGCACACAGCGGCGGACACAGCATGGACACAGCGGGACACAGCGGGGGACATAGCGAGGCCACATTGGGACACAGCGGGGACACAGCGGACTCAGCGGGGGACACAGCAGTACACAGCGGGACACAGCGTGGGACAAAGCGGGACACAGAGTGGGACACAGCAAGGACACAGCGGGACACAGCGGCGACACAGAGGGGACTCAGCGGGGGACACAGTGGGGGACAAAGCGGGACACCATGGGACAGTGTGACACAGCGGGACACAGCGGGGACACTGCGGGGAAACAGCGGGACAAAGCGGGGGAACAGCGGGACCCAGCGGCACACAGCGGCGGACACAGCAAGGACACAGCGGGACACAGCGGAAGATACAGTGGGACACAGCGGGGGACAAAGAAGGACACAGCCGGGGACACAGCAAGGACAGAGCATAACACACCGTGGGACACAGCGGGACACAGCGGGGAACACAGGGAGGACAAAGCGGGACCCAGTGGGACACAGCGTCGATACAGCGGGGACACAGCGGGACACAGCGGGGTACCCAGCTGGGGACACAGCGGGACACAGCGGGGGACACAACGACACAGTGGGACACAGCAGGACACAGCGGGGACACTGCGGGAACATAGCGATACACAGCGGGGTACACAGCGAGGACACAGCGGACAGAGCGAGACACAGCGGGACACAGCAGGGAAACAGCAGTAGACACAGCGGGACACAGGGGGGACACAGCGGGACACAGTGGGGAACACAGGGAGGACAAAGCGGGACCCAGCGTGACACAGCGTCGATACAGTGGGGACACAGCGGGACACAGCGGGGTACCCAGCTGGGGACACAACGGGAAACAGCGGGGACACTGCGGGAACATAGCGGGACACAGCGGGGACACAGCGGGACACAGCGGGGGACACAGCGAAGACACAGCGGGACACAGCGGGACACAGCGTGCGACAAAGCAGGAGACAGCGGGGGACACAGCGAGGACACAGCGGGACACAGCGGCGACACAGAGGGGACTCAGCAGGGGACACAACGGGGGACAAAGCGGAACACCATGGGACACTGTGACACAGCGGGACACAGCGGGGACACTGCGGGGACACAGCGGGACAAAGCGGGGAAACAGCTGGACACAGCGGCACACATCGGCGGACACAGCAAGGACACAGCGGGACACAGCGGGGGATACAGTGGGACACAGTGGGGGACAAAGCAGGACACAGCTGGGGACACAGCGGGGGACACAGCGGGACACAGCGGGACACAGCGGGGGACACAGTGGGACACAGCAGAGGACACAGCGAGGACACAGCGGGACACAGCCGGGGATACAGCAAGGACACAGCAGAACACAGAGTGGGACAGAGCGGGGAACACAGGGAGGACACAGCGGGACCCAGCGTCAATACAGCGGGGACACAGCGGGACACAGCGGGGTACCCAGCTGGGGACACAACGGGACACAGCGGGGGACACAACGAGGACACATTGGGACACAGCGGGGACACAGCGGGACTCAGAGGGGGACACAGCTGTACACAGCGGGACACAGCGGGACACAGCCGGGACACAGCATGGACGCAGCGGGGGAAACAGCGGGACACAGCGGGGGACACAGAGGGACACAGAGGGGACACAGTGTGGAAACAGCGTGACACAGCTTTAACACAACGGGACCTAGTGGGGGACACAGCGGGACACAGCAGGGACACAGT
>NW_012304516.1:0-2925 GCF_000151885.1 Dipodomys ordii
GCTTCAGGTCCTGCTTCTGCTTCTTCAGCTTCTTCTGTTTCTTGTGCTTCTGCTTCTCCTGCTACTGCTTCTTCTCCTTCTCTTTCTGCTTCTCCTTCTGCTTCTGCTTCTCCTTCTGCGCCTTCTCCTTCTTCTCTTTCTTCTTCTTCTTCTTCTTCTTCTTCTTCTTCTTCTTCTTCTTCTTCTTCTTCTTCTTCTTCTTCTTCTTCTTCTTCTTCTTCTTCTTCTTCTCTTTCTTCTGCTTCTATTTTTCCTGCTTCTTCTGCTTCTACTGCTTCTCTTTCTGCTTCTCATTCTGCTTCTGCTTCTCCTTCTTCTTCTCCTATTGCTTCTGCTGCCCTTCCTTCTCCTTATCCTTCTCCTACTTCTGCTTCTCCTTCTGCTTTTGCTTCTTCTGCTTCTCCTGCTTCTCCTTCTGCATCTTCTTCTGCTTCTGCTTCTCCTTCTGCTGCTTCTTCTGCTTCTGCTTCTGCTTCTTCTGCTTCTCCTTCTGCTTCTCCTTCTGCTTCTCCTTCTGCTGCTCCTTCTGCTTCTCGTTCTGCTTCTGATTCTCCTTCTGCTCTTCCTACTCCTAATCCTTCTCTTTCTCCTTCTCCTTCTTCTTCTTCTGCTTATCGTTCTGCTTCTGCTACTGCTTCTTCTGCTTGTTCTGTTTCTTCTGCTTCAGGTCCTGCTTCTGCTTCTTCAGCTTCTTCTGTTTCTTGTGCTTCTGCTTCTCCTGCTAATGCTTCTTCTCCTTCTCTTTCTGCTTCTCCTTCTGCTTCTGCTTCTCCTTCTGCTCCTTCTCCTTCTTCTCATTCTTATTCTTCTTCTTCTTCTTCTTCTTCTTCTTCTTCTTCTTCTTCTTCTTCTTCTTCTTCTTCTTCTTCTTCTTCTTCTGCTTCTGCTTCTGCTTCTTCTGCTTCTTCAGCTTCTGCTTCTCCTTCTCCTTCTTCTGCTTCTCTTTCTGATTCTGCTTCTTCTGATTCTCCAACTAATCCTTCTTCTTCTCCTTCTGTTTCTGCTTCTCTTTCTGCTTCTCCATCTCCTTCTGCTTCACCTTCTGCTGCTCCTTCTCCTTCTTCTGTTTCTCCCTCTGCTTCTGCTTCTTATGCTTCTTCTTGTTCTTCTGCTTCTACATCTCCTGCTTCTGCTTCTTATGCTTCTACTGCTTCTTCTACTGCTTCTGCTTCTTGTGCTTCTACTTCTCTTTCTGCTCTGCTTCTCCTGCTTGTTTTTCTGCTTCTTCTGCTGCTTCTCCTTCTGCTGCTTCTTCTACTTTTCCTTCTGCTTCTCTTTTTGCTTCTCCTTCGGCTTCTGCTTCTTCTGTTTCTCCTGCCTGAATTTCTGGTTCTACTTCTTCTGCTGCTTCTCCTTCTGCTTCTGCTTCTACTTCTGCTTCTGTTTCTGCTTCTTCTGTTTCTACTCTTTCGGCTTCTCCTGATTCTACTTATTGTGCTTCTCCTGCTTCTTTTTCTGCTTCTCATTCCTCTTCTGCTTCTCCTTCTGCTTCTGCTTATCCACCTTTTCCTACTTCTGCTTCTCCTTCAGCTTCTGCTTCTTCTGCTTCTCCTGCTTCTCCTTCTGCATCTCCTTCTGCACCTCCTTCTGCTTCTGCTTGTCCTTATGCTTCTTCTTGTGCTTCTGCTTCTCCTTCTCCTTCTTTTGCTTCTCCTTTTGCTTCTGCTTCTTCTGCTTTTCCTGCTTCTCCTTCTGCTTCTGCTTCTTCTGCTTCTCCTGTTTCTCCTTCTGCATCTTCTTCTGCTTCTGCTTCTCCTTCTCCTGCTTCTGCTTCTCCTTCTGATTCTCCTTGTACTTCTTCTTCTTCTGCTTTACCTGCTTCTCTTTCTGCTTCTCCTTCTGCTTCTCCTTCTGTTTCTCCTTCTCCTTCTTGTTCTTCTGCTTTTCCTTCTGCTTCTGCTTCTGCTACAACGGCTACTGCTTCTACTTCTTCTGTTTCTTCTGCTTCTCCTTCTGCTTTTGATTCTCTTTCTGCTTCTGCTTCTCCTTCTGCTTCTCATTCTGTTTCTCCAGATTCTGCTTCTTCTGCTTCTCCTTCTGCTTCAGGTTCTGCTTCTGCTTCTTCGGATTCTTATGCTTCTGCTTCTCCTGCTTCTGCTTCTTCTGCTTCCCCTCCTTCTCTTTCTGCTTCTCCTTCTGTTTCTGCTTCTCCTTCTGCTTCTGCTTCTTGTCCTTCTCCTGTTTCTTCTGCTTCTGCTTCTCTTGTTTCTGCATCTCCTGCTTCTCCTTCTGCTGCTCTTTCTGCTTCTCCTGCTGCTTTTCCTTCTCCTGCTCCTTCTTCTTCTTCTTCTTCTTCTTCTCCTGCTCCTTCTCTTCTTCTCTCTCTCTTCTTCTTCTTCATCTTCTTCTTCTTCTTCTTCTTCTTCTTCTTCTTCTTCTTCTTCTTCTTCTTCTTCTTCTTCTTCTTCTACTTGTTCTTCTTGTTCTTCTTGTTCTTCTTGTTCTTGTTCTTGTTCTTCTTGTTCTTCTTCTTCTTCTTCTTCTTCTTCTTCTTCTTCTTCTTCTTCTTCTTCTTCTTCTTCTTCTTCTTCTTCTTCTTCTATTTCTTTTGCTTCTGTTTTCCTGCTTCTTCTGCTTCTACTGCTTCTCATTCTGCTTCTCATTCTGCTTCTGCTTCTCCTTCTACTTCTCCTATTGCTTCTGCTACTCTTCCTTCTCCTTCTCCTACTTCTACTTCTTCTTCTGCGTCTGCTTCTTCTGCTTCTCCAGCTTCTCCTTCTGCATCTTCTTCTGCTTCTTCTTCTGCTTCTCCTTCTGCTTCTTCTGCTTCTCCTTCTGATTCTCCTTCTGCTTCTGCTTCTGTTTTTCCGTCTCCTTCTCGTTCTTCTTCTTTTCCTTCTGCTTCTGGTGCAACTGCTACTGCTTCTGCTTCTTCTGTTTCTTCTGCTTCTCCTGCTGCTTTTGATTCTCTTTCCGCTTCTGCTT
>NW_012304517.1:0-2925 GCF_000151885.1 Dipodomys ordii
TCATCCTTTCCTCTGCTTCTGCTTCTCCTTCTCCTTCTTCTGCTTCTCTTTCTGCTTCTGCTTCTTCTGGTTCTCCAACTAATCCTTCTTCTTCTCCTTCTGTTTCTGCTTCTCTTTCTGCTTCTTCATCTCCTTCTGCTTCACTTTCTGCTGCTCCTTCTCCTTCTTCTGTTTCTCCCTCTGCTTCTGCTTCTGCTTCTTATGCTTCTTCTTGTTCTTCTGCTTCTGCTTCTCCTGCTTCTGCTTCTTATGCTTCTACTGCTTCTGCTTCTTCTGCTTCTTCTGCTTTTACTTCTCTTTCTGCTTCTGCTTCTCCTCCTTGTTTTTCTGCTTCTTCTGCTGCTTCTCCTTCTGCTGCTTCTTCTCCTTTTCCTTCTGCTTCTGTTTTTGCTTCTCCTTCTGCTTCTGCTTCTTCTGTTTCTGCTGCCTGATTTTCTGCTTCTACTTCTTCTGCTGCTTCTCCTTCTGCTTCTGCTTCTACTTCTGCTTCTGTTTCTGCTTCTTCTGCTTCTTCTCTTTCGGCTTCTCCTGTTTCTGCTTCTTGTGCTTCAACTGCTTCTCTTTCTGATTCTCATTCCGCTTCTGCTTCTCTTTCTGCTTCTGCTTCTCCTCCTTCTCCTTCTTCTACTTCTGCTTCTCCTTCAGCTTCTGTTTCTTCTGCTTCTCCTGCTTCTCGTTCTGCATCTCCTTCTGTTTGTGCTTGTCCTTATGCTTCTTCTGCTGCTTCTGCTTCTCCTTCTCCTCCTCCTTCTTTTGCTTCTCCTTTTGCTTCTGCTTCTTCTGCGTTTCCTGCTTCTCCTTCTGCTTCTGCTTCTTCTGCTTCTCCTGCTTCTCCTTCTGCATCTTCTTCTGCTTCTGCTTCTCCTTCTCCTTCTTCTGCTTCTCCTTTTGCTTCTCCTTCTGTTTCTTCTTCTTCCGCTTTACCTGCTTCTCTTTCTGCTTCTCCTTCTGCTTCTCCATCTATTTCTCCTTCTCCTTCTTGTTCTGCTTTTTATTCTGCTTCTCCTTCTGCTTCTGCTACAACTGCTACTGCTTCTACTTCTTCTGTTTCTTCTGCTTCTCCTTCTGCTGATGATTCTCTTTCTTTTTCTGCTTCTTCTTCTGCTTCTCATTCTGCTTCTCCAGATTCTGCTTCTTCTGCTTCTCCTGCTTCTCCTTCTGCTTCTGCTTCTTCGGATTCTTATGCTTCTGCCTCTCCTGCTTTTGCTTCCCCTCCTTCTCTTTCTGCTTCTCTTTCTGTTTCTGCTGCTCCTTCTGCTTCTGCCTCTTGTCCTTCTCCTTTTTCTTCTGCTTCTGCTTCTCCTGTTTCTGCATCTCCTGCTTCTCCTTCTGCTGCTCTTTCTGCTTCTCCTGCTGCTTTTCCTTCTCCTGCTCCTTCTTCTGCTTCTCTTTCTGCTTCTCCTGTTTCTACTTCTCCTTCTCCTTCTAGTTCTTCTGCTTTTCCTTCTGCTTCTCCTTCTGCTTCTGCATCTTCTGCTTCTGCTGCAACTGCTACTGCTTCTTCTGTTTCTTCTGCGTCTCCTTCTGCTTTTGATTCTCTTTCCGCTTCTGCTTCTCCTTCAGCTTCTCCTTCTGCTTCTCCAGATTCTGATTCTTCTGCTTCTCCTGCTTCCCCTTCTGCTTCAGGTTCTGCTTCAGCTTCTTCGGCTTCTTCTGCTTCTGCTTCTCCTGCTGCTGCTTCTTCTGCTTCTCCTGCTTCTCTTTCTGCTCTTCCTTCTGTTTCTGCTTCTCCTTCTGCTTCTGCTTCTTCTCCTTCTTCTGTTTCTTCTGCTTCTGCTTCTCCTGCTTCTGCTTCTCCTGCTTCTCGTTCTGCTTCCCTTTCTGTTTCTCCTTCTCCTTCTTCTGCGTCCCCTTCTGCTTCTGCTTCTCCTTCTGCTTCTGCTTCTGCTTCAATTTCTCCTCCTGCTTCTGCGTCTTCTGTTTCTTCTGCTTCTCCTGCTTCTGCTTCTCCTGCTTCTCCTACTTCTCGTGCTGCTTCTCCTTCTGATTCTCTTTCTGCTTCTGCTTATCCTTTTGTTTCTCCTACTCCTACTCCTTCTCTCTCGCCTTCTCCTTCTTCTTCTTCTGCTTCTCCTGCTGCTTCTACTTCTGCTTATTCTACTATTTCTGTTTCTTCTGCTTCTGCTTCAGATTGTGCTTCTGTTTCTCCTGCTTCAGATTCTGCTTCTGCTTCTTCGGCTTCTCCTGTTTCTTCTGTTTCTGCTTCTCCTGTTTCTTCTGCTTCTCCTGCTTTTCCTGCTTCTCTTTCTGCTTCTCCTTCTGCTTCTGCTTCTCCTTCTGCTTGTGCTCTTCTCCTTCTTCTGTTTCGTTTGCTTCTGTTTCTTCTGCTTCTTCTTCTTCTGTTTCTTCTGATTCTACTTCTGCTTCTCCTTCTCCTCTTTCTGCTTCTGCTTCTTATGCTTATACTTTTTCTACTGCTTCTGCTTCTCCAGCTTCTGCTTCTTCTTCTTCTACTGCTTCTCCTTATGCTTCTTCTTCTTCTTCTTCTTCTTCTTCTTCTTCTTCTTCTTCTTCTTCTTCTTCTCTTTCTTCTTCTCTTTCTTCTTCTCTTTCTTCTGCTTCTGCTTTTCCTGCTTCTTCTGGTTCTACTGCTTCTCTTTCTGCTAATCATTCTGCTTCTCCTTCTGCTTCTGCTTCTCCTATTGCTTCTGATGCTCTTCCTTCTCTTTCTCCTACTTCTACTTCTGCTTCTGATTCTGCTTCTTCTGCTTCTCCTTCTACATCTCCTTCTGTTTGTGCTTGTCATTATGCATATTCTTCTGATTCTGCTTCTCCTTCTGCTTCTTCTGCTTCTCCTTCTGCTTATGCTAAATATCTACTTAATGTTCTAATCTTCTGCTTAACTTATGAATCTCTTACTATTCAACTGCAACTGATAATGCTATAAATGAAAAACAGAATCATATTAGTTTATGATTCTCTTTC
>NW_012304518.1:0-2925 GCF_000151885.1 Dipodomys ordii
GCTCCTCCCTCAGATTCTCCTACAAATCTCATACATAATGATCCATCTCATCATCGGCTTCTCACCTCAGATCATCATCTTATGATTAATCTTTTCATCAGCATCATCTTCTCCTGCTTCTGCTTTCTTCTTCATCTGCATCTTCTCCATATGTTCTCCATAATAATAATAATTCTTCTTCATCATCATCTTCTTCATCATCTTCTTCTTCTTCTTCTTCTTCTTCTTCTTCTTCTTCTTCTTCTTCTTCTTCTCTTTCTTCTGCTTCTTCTTTTCCTGCTTCTTCTGATTCTACTGCTTCTCCTTCTGCTTCTCATTCTGCTTCTGCTACTCCTTCTGCTTCTCCTATTGCTTCTGCGGCTCTTCCTTCTCCTTCTCCTACTTCTACTTCTCCTTCTGCTTCTGCTTCTTCTGCTTCTCCTGCTTCTCCTTATGCATCTTCTTCTGCTTCTCCTTCTGCTGCTTCTTCTGCTTCTGTTTCTCCTTCTGCTTCTCCTTGTGCTTCTTCTGCTTCTCCTTCTGATTCTCCTTCTGCTTTTCCTTCTGTTTCTCCTTCTCCTTCTCGTTCTTCGGCTTTTCCTTCTGCTTCTCTTCTGCTTCTGCTGCAACTGCTACTGCTTCTGCTTCTTCTGTTTCTTCTGCTTCTCCTTCTGCTTTTGATTCTCTTTCTGCTTCTGCTTCTGCTTCTACTTCAGCTTCTCATTCTGCTTCTCCAGATTCTGCTTCTTCTCCTTCTCCTGCTTCTCCTTCTGCTTCAGGTTCTGCTTCTGCTTCTTCGGATTCTTATGCTTCTGCTACTCCTGCTTCTGCTTCTTCTGCTTCCCCTCTTTCTCTTTCTTCTTCTACTTCTGTTTCTGCTTCTCCTTCTGCTTCTGCTTCTTGTCCTTCTCCTGTTTTCTGCTTCTGCTTCTCCTGCTTCTGCTTCTTCTGCTTTTCCTGCTTCTCTTTCTGCTTCTCCTTCTGCTTCTCCTTCTGCTCCTTCTCCTTCTTCTTCTTCTTCTGGTTCTCCCGCTTCTGCTTCTTCTGCTTCCCCTGCTTCTCACTCTGCTTCTCTTCGTCGGCTTCTCTTTCTATTTCTGCTTCTGCTTCTTCTGATTCTTCTCCTTCTTCTTCTCCTTCTGCTTCTGTTTCTTCTGCTTCTCCTGCTTCTCCTTATACATCTCCTTCTGCTTGCCCTTTTCCTTCTGCTTCTTCTTCTTCTTCTGCTTCTCCTTATCCTTCTTCTGCTTCTCCGTCTGGTTCTGCTTCTTCTTCTTTTCCTGCTTCTCCTTCTGCTTCTCCTTCTGTTTCTCCTTCTCGTTCTTCTGCTATTCTTTCTGCTTCTCTTTCTGCTTCTGCATCTTCAGCTTCTTCTACTGCTTCTGCTTCTTCTGTATCTTCTGCTTCTCCTTCTGCTTTTGCTTCTCTTTCTGCTTCTGCTTCTCCTTCTGGTTCTCCTTCTTCTTCTCCAGATTCTTCTTCTTCTGCTTCTCCAGCTTCTCCTTCTGCTTCAGGTTCTGCTTTTGCTTCTTCGGCTTCTTCTGCTTCTTTTTCTGCTTCTCCTTCTGTTTCTGCTTCTCTTTCTGCTTCTGCTTCTTCTCCTTCTTCTATTTCTTCTGATTCTGCTTCTCCTGCTTCTGCTTCTCCTGATTCTCCTTCTGTTTCTCTTTATGCTTCTCCTTCTTCTGCTTCTACTACTGCTTCTGCTTCTCCTTCTGCATCTTCTTCTGTTTCAATTTCTCCTTCTTCTGCTTTTCATTCTGCTTCTGCTTCTCCTGCTTTTGCTTCTTCTGCTTCTCCTGCTTCTCCTTCTCATTCTCCTTCTCTTTCTGCTTGTGCTTATCCTTCTGTTTCTCCTACTCCTAATCCTTCTCTTTCTCCTTCTCCTTCTCCTTCTTCTGCTTCTCCTGCTGCTTCTTCTTCTGCTTCTTCTGCTTTTTCTGTTTCTTCTTCCTCTGCTTCAGCTTCTGCTTCTTCTGCTTCTCCTTTTGCTTCTGCTTCTCCGTCTGCTTCTGCTTCTGCTCTTCTCCTTCTTCTCTTTCTTCTGCTTCTGCTTCTCCTGCTTCTTCTTCTTCTGCTTCTCCTACTTCTCCTTCTGTTTCTCTGTCTCATTCTCCTTCTCCTTCAATTTCTCCTTCTTGTGCTTCTCATTCTGCTTCTACTTCTGCTTCTTCTGTTTCTCCTTCTGCTTCTCCTGCTTCTCTTTCTGCTTCTGATTCTCCTTCTGCTCCTCCTACTCCTAATCCTTCTCTTTCTCCTTCTTCTTCTTCTGCTTCTCGTTCTGCTTCTGCTTCTTCTCCTTGTTCTGTTTCTTCTGCTTTTGCTTTTCCAGCTTCTGCTGCTTCTGCTTGTCCTTCTGCTTCAGGTTCTCCTTCTGCTTCTTGGGCTTCTTCTGTTTCTTCTGCTTCTGCTTCTCCTGCTACTGCTTATTCTGCTTCTTCTGCTTCTCTTTCTGCTTCTCCTTCTGCTTCTGCTTCTCCTTCTGCTCCTTCTCTTTCTTCTGTTTCTTCTTCTTCTGCTTCTCCCGCTTCTGCTTCTTCTTCTTCTTCTCCTGCTTGTCCTTCTCCTTCTGCTTCTCCTTCTCCTTCTTCTCCTTCTCTTTCTGCTTCTCCTTCTGCTTCTTCTGATTCTCCAACTTCTCCTTCTTCTTCTCCTTCTGTTTCTGCTTCGCTTTCTGCTTCTGCATCTCCTTCTGCTTCACCTTCTGCTGCTCTTTCTCCTTCTTCTGTTTCTCCCTCTGCTTCTGCTTCTTATGCTTCTTCTTTATCTTCTGCTTCTGCTTCTCCTGCTTCTGCTTCTTATGCTTCTACTGCTTTTTCTTCTTCTTCTGCTTCTACTTCTCTTTGTGCTTCTGCTTCTCCTGCTTGTTTTTCTGCTTCTTCTGCTGCTTCTCTTTCTGCTGCTTCTTCTACTTCTCCTTCTCCTTTCTCCTTTCTCTTTTTGCTT
>NW_012304519.1:0-2925 GCF_000151885.1 Dipodomys ordii
TTCTTTCTGCTTCTACTTCTGCTTCTTCTGATTCTCCTGCTTCTCCTTCTTGTTCTCCTTCTGTTTCTGCTTCTCTTTCTGCTTCTCATTCTCCTTCTGCTGCTCCTTCTCCTTCTCCTTCTTCTGCTTCTCCCACTGCTTCTGCTTCTGCTTCTTTTGCTTATTCTTTTTCTTCTGTTTCTGCTTCTCCTGCTTCTGCTTCTACTGCTTCTCCTTATGCTTCTCCTTATGCTGCTGCTTGTTCTTCTTCTTCCTCTTCTTCTTCATCTTTTTCTTCTTCTTCTTCTTCTCTTTCTTCTGCTTCTGCTTTGCCTGCTTCTTCTGCTTCTACTGTTTCTCTTTCTGCTTCTCATTCTGCTTCTGCTTCTCCTTCTGCTTCTCCTATTGCTTCTGTTGCACTTCCATATCCTTCTCCTTCTCCTACTTCTGCTTCTCCTTCTGCTTCTGCTTCTTCTGCTTCTCCTGATTCTCGTTCTGCATCTTTTTCTGCTTCTGCTTCTCCTTCTGCTGCTTCTGCTACTCCTTCTGCTTCTCCTTCTGATCTGATTCTCCTTCTACTTCTCTTTCTGCTGCTCCTTCTCCTTCTTCTGCTTCTCCCTCTGATTCTTCTTCTAATGCTTATTCTTTTTCAACTACTTCTGCTTCTCCTGCTTCTGCTTCTACTTCTTCTCCTTATGCTTCTCCTTCTCCTTCTTCTTCTTCTTCTTCTTCTTCTTCTTCTTCTTCTTCTTCTTCTTCTTCTTCTTCTTCTTCTTCTTCTTCTTCTTCTTCTTCTTCTACTTCTTCTGTTTCTTCTTCTTCTTCTTCTTCTTCTTCTTCTTCTTCTTCTTCTTCTTCTTCTACTTCTTCTTCTTCTTCTTCTTCTTCTTCTTCTTCTTCTTCTTCTTCTTCTTCTTCTTCTTCTTCTTCTTCTTCTTCTTCTTCTTCTTCTTCTTCTTCTTCTTCTTCTTCTTCTTCTTCTTCTCTTTCTTCTGCTTCTTCTTTTCCTGCTTCTTCTGCTTCTACTGCTTCTCTTTCTGCTTCTCATTCTGCTTCTGCTTCTCCTTCTGCTTCTCCTATTGCTTCTGCGGCTCTTCCTTCTCCTTCTCCTACTTCTACTTCTCCTTCTGCTTCTGCTTCTTCTGCTTCTCCTTATGCATCTTCTTCTGCTTCTGCTTCTCCTTCTGCTGCTTCTTCTGCTTCTGTTTCTCCTTCTGCTTCTTCTGCTTCTCCTGATTCTCCTTCTGCTTCTCCTTCTGTTTCTCCTTCTCCTTCTCGTTCTTCTGCTTTTCCTTCTGCTTCTCCTTCTGCTTCTGCTGCAACTGCTACTGCTTCTCTTTCTGGTTTTGCTTCTCCTTCTACTTCAGCTTCTCATTCTGCTTCTCTAGATTGTGCTTCTTCTCCTTCTCCTGCTTCTCCTTCTGCTTCAGGTTCTGCTTCTGCTTCTTCGGATTCTTATGCTTCTGCTTCTCCTGCTTCTGCTTCTTCTGCTTCCCCTCTTTCTCTTTCTGCTTCTCCTTCTGTTTCTGCTTCTCCACCTGCTTCTGCTTCTTGTCCTTCTCCTGTTTTCTGCTTCTGCTTCTCCTGCTTCTGCTTCTTCTGCTTTTCCTGCTTCTCTTTTTGCTTCTCCTTCTGCTGCTTCTCCTTCTTCTGTTCCTTCTTCTTCTGCTTCTCCCGCTTATGCTTCTTCTGCTTCTCCTGCTTCTCCTTCTGCTTCTCTTCATCGGCTTCTCTTTCTATTTCTGCTTCTGCTTCTTCTGATTCTGCTTCTTCTCCTTCTTCTTCTCCTTCTGCTTCTGTTTCTTCTGCTTCTGCTGCTTCTCCTTCTGCATCTCCTTCTGCTTGTGCTTTTCCTTCTGCTTCTTCTTCCCCTTCGGCTTCTCCTTCTCCTTCTTCTGCTTCTCCGTCTGCTTCTGCTTCTTCTTCTTTTCCTGCTTCTCCTTCTGCTTCTCCTTCTGTTTCTCCTTCTCGTTCTTCTGCTATTCCTTCTGCTTCTGCATCTTCAGCTTCTTCTGCTACTGCTTCTGCTTCTTCTGTTTCTTCTGCTTCTCCTTCTGCTTTTGCTTCTCTTTCTGCTTCTGCTTCTCCTTCTGGATTCTCCTTCTTCTTCTCCAAATTCTTCTTCTTCTGCTTCTCCAGCTTCTCCTTCTGCTTCAGGTTCTCCTTTTGCTTCTTCAGCTTCTTCTGCTTCTATTTCTGTTCTCCTTCTGTTTCTGCTTCTCTTTCTGCTTCTGCTTCTTCTCCATCTTCTATTTCTTCTGATTCTGCTTCTCCTGCTTCTGCTTCTCCCGCTTCTCCTTCTGTTTCTCTTTATACTTCTCCTTCTGCTTCTCCTTCTTCTGCTTCTACTACTGCTTCTGCTTCTGCTTCTCCTTCTCCATCTTCTTCTGTTTCAATTTCTCCTTCTTCTGCCTTTCATTATGCTTCTGCTTCTCCTGCTTCTGCTCCTTCTGCTTCTCCTGCTTCTCCTTCTCCTTCTATTTCTGCTTCTGCTTATCCTTCTGTTTCTCCTACGCCTAATCCTTCTCTTTCTCCTTCTTCTTCTTCTGCTTCTCCTGCTGCTTCTTCTTCTGCTTCTTCTACTTTTTCTGTTTCTTCTTGTTCTGCTTCAGCTTCTGCCTCTTCTGCTTCTCCTTCTGCTTCTGCTTCTCCTTCTGCTTCTGCTTCTGCTCTTCTCCTTCTTCTGTTTCTTCTGCTTCTGCTTCTCCTTCTTCTTCTTCTTCTTCTTCTTCTTCTGCTTCTCCTACTTCTCCTTCTGCTTCTCCATCTCATTCTCCTTCTCCTTCAATTTCTCCTTCTTGTGCTTCTCATTCTTCTTCTGCTTCTACTTCCTCTGCTTCTGCTTCTTCTGTATCTCCTCCTGCTTCTCCTGCTTCTCTTTCTTCTTCTTATTCTGCTTCTGCTCCTCCTACTCCTAATCCTTCTCTTTCTCCTTCTTCTTCTTCT
>NW_012304520.1:0-2925 GCF_000151885.1 Dipodomys ordii
TAGCTGGACATAGTGTGGGACTCAGCGGGACACAGCGTGGGTACACTGCAGGGACAAATAAGGACACAGCGGGGTACACAGTGAGGTTCAGCAGGTCACAGCAGTGACACAGCGGGGATACAGCTGGGGACACTTTGGGACTCAGCGGGACACAGAGGGACACAGCAAGGACACATCGGGGGACAGTGGGGGACTCAGCGGGACACAGCAAGGCTCAACGGGGTCACAGCAGTGGACACAGCGGGACACAGCGGGGGACACAGTGGGACACAGCGGGGTACACAGGGGACACAGCGGGGACACAGCGGGACCCAGCAGGACACAGCGGGGGACACAGCGGGACACAGCAGGACTCAGCGGGGGTCACTGCAGGGACACATTGGGACAAGGTATGACACAGCGTAGGACAAAGCGGGAGACAGCAGAGGACATAGCGAGGACATAGCTGGACACAGCGGGGACACAGAGGGGACTCAGCAGGGAACATAGTGGGAAAAAAGCGGGACACCACGGGACACAGTAGGACACAGCGGGACACAGCGGGGACACTGCAGGACACAGCCAGGGGACACAGCGGTGGACAGCGGGGGACAGAGAAGGGACACAGCGGGACACAGAGGGGACACAGCGGGACACAGAAGGGTACACAGCGGGACACAGCGGACACACAGCGGCGACAGAGCTGGACACAGAGGGAAACAGAAGGGACAGAGCGTGACACAGGTGGACACTGAGGGAGACAGAGCGAGGACACAGCCGGACACAGCGAAACACAGCGTGACACAGTGGGGACACTGCAGGGGACACAGCGGGACACAGCGGGGGACACAGCGGGACACAGCTGGGTTCACAACAGGGACAAAGCGGGACACAGCGGGGGACACAGCGAGGACACAGCAGGACACAGCGGTGACAAAGCGGGACACAGCAGGGCACACAGCGAGGACACAGCGGGAGACAGCGGTGACACAGCGAGAAACACAGCGGGGGACACAGCGGGACACAGCGGGGAACAAAGAGAGGACACAGCGGGAAACAGAGGGACACAGCGTCGATAGAGCGGGGACAGAGCGGGACACAGCGGTGACACAGCGGGGCTCAGCGGGGGACACTGCGGGACCCAGCGGGGACAAAGCAACGACACAGCGGGGGACACAGCGGAACACAGCGGGACACAGCGGGACACAGCGGGGGACACAGCGAGGGACACAGCGGGAGACACAGCGGGACACAGTGGGGAACACCAAGAGGACACAGCAGGACACAGCGGGACACAGCGGGGGACACAGCGAGGACACAGCAGAACAAAGCATGGGAAACAGCGAGGACACAGCGGGACTCAGCGAGACACAGCGGGACACAGTGGGGACACAGCAGTAGACACAGCGAGACACAGCGGGGGACACAGCGGGACACAGCGGGGAACACAGCGAGGACACAGCGGGGACACAGCAGGGACACTGCGGGAACAAAGTGGGACACAGCGGGGCACACAGCGGGACACAGCGGGATAAAGCTGGGACACAGCGGGAACACAGCAGGACACAGCGGGGGACAAAGCGAGGACACAGCGGGACACAGCGGGACACAGCGTGGGACAAAGTGGGAGACAGCAGGGGACACAGCGAGGACACAGCAGGACACAGCGTCGACACATAGAGGACTCAGCGGGAGACACAGTGGGGGACAGAGCGGGACACAGCGGGACACTGCGGGGCACAGCGGGGGACACAGCGGGACACAGCGGAGGACCCAGCGGGACACAGCGGGACACAGCGGGACACTGCGGGGCACAGCGGGGGACACAGCGGGACACAGCGGGGGACCCAGCGGGACACAGCGGGGGACACAGGGAGGACACAGCTTAACACAGCATGGGACAAAGCGAGGACACAGCGGGACACAGCGAGACACAGCGGTACACAGCGGGGACCCAGCAGTGGACACAGCGGGACACAGCGGGGGACAAAGCGGGACACCACGGAACACAGCAGGACACAGCGTGAAACAGCGGTGAACCTGCGGGGACGCAGCGGGACACAGCGGGGGACACAGCGGGACCCAGCGGGACACATCTGGGGACACAGCGGGACACAGCGGGGACACAGCGGGACACAGCAGGTCACAGCGGGGGACACAGCGGGACACAGCGGGACACAGCGGGACACAGTAGGGGAACACAGCAGGGACACAGTGGGACACAGTAGGACACAGCGTGGGACAAAGCGGGAGACAGCAGAGGACACAGCAGAGGACACAGCGAGGACACAGCTGGACACAGCGGGGACACAGAGGGGACTCAGCAGGGGACATAGAGGGAAAAAGGCGGGACACCACGGGACACAGTAGGACACAGCGGGACACAGCGGGGACACAGCCAGGAGACACAGCGGTGGACAGCGGGGGACAGAGAATGGACACAGCGGGACACAGAGGGGACACAGCTGGACACAGAAGGGTACACAGCGGGACACAGCGGACACACAGCGGGGACAGAGCTGGACACAGAGGGACACAGAGGGGACAGAGCGTGACACAGGTGGACACTGAGGGAGACAGAGCGAGGACACAGCCGGACACAGCGAAACAAAGCGTGACACAGTGGGGACACAGCAGGGGACACAGCGGGACACAGTGGGGGACACAGCGGGACACAGCGGGGTACACAGCAGGGACAAAGAATGACACAGCGGGGGACACAGCGAGGACACAGCGGGACACAGCGGTGACACAGCGGGACACAGCTGGGGACACTGGGGGACACAGCGGGACACAGAGGGACACAGCAAGGACACAGCGGGGGACAGTGGGGGACACAGCGGGACACAGCAAGGCACAACGGGGTCACAGCAGTGGACACAGCAGGACACAGCGGGGGACACAGCAGGACACAGCGGGGGACACAGCGGGACACAGCGGGGACTG
>NW_012304521.1:0-2925 GCF_000151885.1 Dipodomys ordii
AGCGGGACACCACGGGACACAGTGGGACACAGCGGGACACAACGTGGTCACTGCGGGGCACAGTGGGGGACAAAGCGGGACACAGCGGGACACAGGGGGGACGCAGCGGTACACAGCGGGACACAGCGGGACACGGCGGGGGACACAGCGAGGACACAGCTGGACACAGCGGGGTACACAGCGGGACACAGCGGGCACACAGCGGGGACAGAGCGGGACACAGCGGGGACAGAGCGGGACACAGTCGTACACAGCGGGACACAGTGGGGGACACAGCGGGGCACAGCGGGGGACCCAGCAAGTACACAGCGGGACACAGTGGGGGACACAGCGAGGACACAGCGGGGGACACAGCAGGTGACACAGCGGGACACAGCGGGGAACACAGCGAGGACACAGCGGGACACAGTGGGACACAACGTCGATACAGAGGGGACTCAGCGGAGGACAAAGCGGGGGAAACAGCGGGGGACAAAGTGGTACACCACGGGACACAGTGTGACACAGCGGGACACAGCGGGGACACTGCGGAGACACAGCAGGACAAAGCGGGGGACATAGCGGGACACAGTGGAACACAGCGGGGGACACAGCGGGGGACAGCGGAGACAGAGATGGGCCACAGCGGGATACAGCGGTGACATAGCTGGACACAGCGGGGTACACAGCGGGACACAGCGGGCACACCGGGGACACAGCGGGATACAGCGGGACACAGTGGGGACACAGTGGGACACAGCGGGACAAAGCGGGGGACACAGCGGGACACAGCTGGGGACACAGCAAGGACACAGAGGGATACAGCGGGCGACACAGTGAGGACACAGCGGGACAGAGCCGGGGAAAAAGCGGGACACAGCGTGGACACAGCAGTGGATACCGCGGGACACAGCGGGGGACACAGCCGGACACAGCGGGGGAAACAGTGGGGGACACAGTGGGACACGGTGGGACACAGCCGGGGACACATGGGGAACACAGCGGGACACAGCGGGGACACAGTGGGACTCAGCGGGGGACACAGCAGTATACAGCAGGACACAGCGGGGACACAGCAGGGACACAGCGGGGGACACATCGGGACACAGCGGGACACAACGGGGAACACAGCGGGACACAGAGGGAGACACAGAGGGGTACACAGCGGGACAGCTGGGAACACAGCGGGTCACAGCGGGACACAGCGGGAACACAGCTGGACACAGCGGGGTACACAGTGGGACACAGGGGGCACACAGTGGGGACACAGCGGGGTACACACTGTGGACACAACGGGACACAGTGGGGGCACAGCGGGACACAGCGGGACACAGTGGGACACAGCGGGGAGACAGCAGGGACACAGTGGGGGACACAGCGGGACACAGCGTGGGGAAAAAGCAGGAGACAGCGAGGGACAAAGAGAGGACCCAGCTGGACACAGCGGTGTACACAGCGGGACACAGCGGGGGACACAGAAGGGTACACAGCGGGACAAAGCGAGAAACACAGCGAGGTCACACCGGAGGCCAAAGCGGGACAACACGGGACACAGTGTGACACAGTGTGACACAGCGGGGACACTGCAGGGGCCCAGCGGGACAAAGCGGGCGACACAGAGGGACACAGCGGGACACAGCGGGAGACACAGCGGGGGACAGCAGGGGACAGAGAGGGGACACAGCGGGAGACACAAAGGGGGACAGCAGGGGACAGAGAAAGGACACAGCGGGACACAGCGGGAAAACAGCTGGACACAGCGGCTTACACAGCGGGACACGGGGCACACAGTGGGGACACAGCGGGGGACAAAGCGGGACACAGCGGGTCACAGCGGGGGACACAGCGGGACACAGCGGGGGATACAGAGGGGTACACAGCGGGACACAGACGGGAACACAGCGCGGACACAGTGGGACACACCGGGACACAGCGGGACACAGTGGTACACAGCGGGACACAGCGGGGGACACAGTGGGACAAAGCGGGGACACAGCAGGACACAGCGGGACACAGCGGGGGACACAGCGGTACACAGCTTGGGACACAGCAAGGACAAAGCGGGACACAGAGGGACACAGCGGGGACACAGCAGGGACACAGCAGGGACACAGGGAGGGACACAGCGGGGGACACAGCGGGACACAACGAGGAACACATCGAGGATACAGCGGGACCCAGCAGGACACAGCGTCGATACAGAGGGGACACAGCGGGACACAGCGGGGTACACAGCTGAGGACACAACGGGACACAGCGGTGGACACAGCGAGGACACAGCGGGACACAGCGGGGACACTGCGGGAACTTAGCGGGACACAGCGGGTACAGAGCGGGACACAGCGGGGTCACAGAGTGGTACACAGCGGGACACATCGGGAAACAAAGCGAGGTCACAGCGGGGGACAAAGCTGGACAACATGGAACACAGTGTGACACAGCGGGACACAGCGGGACACAGCGGGACACAGCGGGGTACACAGAGGGACACAGCGGGCACACAGCGGGGACACAGCGGGACACAACGGGACACAGCGGGGACACAGTGGGACACAGCGGGACAAAGGGGCAGACACAGCGGGACACAGCAGGCACACAGCGGGGACACAGCGGGACACAGCGGGGACAGAGAGGGACACAGCCGGACACAGCGGGACACAGCAGGGTACACAGCGGGACACAGTTGGGGACCCAGTGAGGACACAGCAGGACACAGCAGGGGACACAGCGAGGACACAGCGGGACCCAGCGGGATCCAGCCTCGATACAGCGGGGTCACAGGGGGACACAGCGAGGTACACAGCTGGGGACACAACAGGACACAGCGGGGGACACAGCGAGGACACAGCGGGACACAGCGGGACACAGCGGGACACTGCGGGAACATAGCGAGACACAGCGGGGTACAGAGCGGGACACAGCGGAACACAGCTGGGGACATAGCGG
>NW_012304522.1:0-2925 GCF_000151885.1 Dipodomys ordii
TCCCCCAAATGAGTCCCAACAGAGTCACCCCGATGAGTCCTACTGTGTCCCAGATGTGTCCAGCTAGATACACATGATGTCCCCCAAAGAGTCCCCGATGTGTCCCGATGTGTCACCCGCTGTATCCCCGATGAGTCCCCCGCAGGTTCACCGCTGATTCACGGTGTGTCCCGCTGTGTTCCGTAGTGTCCCGCTATGTCCACACGCTGAGGCCTCCCTGAGCCACCTCTGTGTCCCCGTTATGTCCCGCAGTGTCCTCGAAGTGTCCGCCTCTGTCTCCCACTCTGTACACCGCTGAGTCTCATGACTTGTCCCCGCTGGGTCCCACTGTGTCCCGCTCTGTCCCCCACTGTGTCCCCCGCTGAGTCCTCTATGTGTTGCCACAGTGTCCCGCTGTGTCCTCGCTGTGTCCCCTGCTATCTCCCGCTTTGTCCCACGCTGTGTCCCGCTGTGTCCCGCTCTGTCCTCGTTGTGTACCCGGCTGTGTCCTGCTGTGTTCCCGCTGTGTCCCAAGCTGTGTCCCGCTGTGTGCCCCGCTGTGTCCTGCTGGGAGCCGCTGTGTCCCCGCTGTGTCCCCGCTGTGTCCTCGCTGTGTCCCGCTGTGTCTACTGCTGTGTCCCCACTGTGTCCCGCTGTGTCTCGCTGTGGCCCGCTGTGTCCTCGCTGTTTCCCACGCTGTGTTCTGCTGTGTCCTCGCTGTGTCCCCCGCTGTGTCCCGTTGTGTACCCAGCTGTGTACCCCGCTGTGTCCCGCTGTGTCCCCGCTGTATCGACGCTGTGTCCCGCTTGGTCCCGCTGTATCCTCGCTGTGTTCCCCGCTGTGTCCCGCTGTTTACCCCTCTGTGTCCCCCGCTGTATCCCGCTGTGTCCCGCTGTGTACTGCTGTGTCCCCCGCTGAGTCCCGCTGTGTCCCCGCTGTGTCCAAATGTGTCCTCGCTGTGTCCCGCGCTGGGTCCCGCTGTGTCCCCCCTGTGTCCCCCGCTGTGTCCGGCTGTGTCCGGCTGTGTCCCCCGCTGTGTCCCCCGCAGTGTCAGCGCTGTGTCCCGCTGTGTCCTCGCTGTGTCCCCCGCTGTCTCCCGCTCTGTACCCCGCTGTGTCTCAAGCTTTGTCCCCGCTGTGTCCCACTGTGTCCCTAGCTGTGTCACGCTGTGTCCCCAGCTTTGTCCCGCTGAGTCCCATCTGTGTCGCCGCTGTGTCCCACTATGATCCCGCAGTGTCCCCGCTGTGTCCCGCTGTGTCCCGCTGTGTCATCGCTGTGTCCCCCGAGTGTCCCGTTGTGTCCCCAGCTGTGCACCCCGCTGTGTCCCGCTGTGTTCCCGCTGTAACGGCGCTGGGTCCCGCTTGGTCCCGCTATGTCCTCCCTGTGTTCCCCGCTGTGTCCCGCTGTGTCCCGCTGTGTCATGCTCTGTCACCTCTGTGTCCCTCTGTGTCCAGCTCTGTCCCTGTTGTGTGTCCGCTGTGCCCCGCTGTGTACCCTTCTGTGTCCAGCTGTGTCCCCTCTGTGTCCCGCTGTGTCCCTTCTCTTTCCCCCGATGTCCACCGCTGTATCCCCCGGCTGTGTCCCGCAGTGTCCCCGCTGTGTCCCGCTGTGTCCTACTGTGTCCCGTGGTGTCCCGCTTTTTCCCCTCTATGTCCCCTGCTGAGTCCCCTCTGTGTCCCCGCTGTGTCCAGCTGTGTCCTCGCTGTGTCCTCCGCTGTCTCGCGCTTTGTCCCACGCTGTGTCCTACTGTGTCGCACTGTGTCCCTGCTGTGTCCCCCGCTGTGTCCCGCTGGGTCCCGCTGTGTCCCCCGCTGTGTCCCGCTGTGTCCCCGCAGGTTCACCGCTGTTTCACGCTGTGTCCTGCTGTGTTCCGTGGTGTCCCGCTTTGTCCCCCTCTGTGTCCCGCTGTGTCCACTGCTGGGTCCCCGCTGGGTCCCGCTGTGTCTCGCTGTTTCCCGCTGTGTCCTCGCTTTGTCCCATACTGTGTTCCGCTGTGTCCTCCCTGTGTCCCCCGCTGTGTCCCGCTGTGTCCCCCGCTGTGCCCCGCAGTGTCCCGCTGTGTCCAGCTGTGTCCTCGCTGTGTCAAACTGTTTCCCCGCTGGGTCCTGCTGTGTCCCGCTGTGTCCCGCTGTGCCCCCACTGTGTCCCGTTGTGTTCACAGCCGTGTACCACGCTGTGTAACGTTGTGTCCCCGCTGTATCGACGCTGTGTACCGCTGGGTCCCGCTGTGTCCTCGCTGTGTTCCCCGCTGTGTCCCGCTGTGTCCCCCACTGTGTCCCCCGCTGTGTCCCTATGTGTCCCACGCTTTGTCTCCCTGTGTCCCCGCAGTTTCCCCACTGTGTCCCGCTGTTTCCCACTGTGTTCTGTGGTGTCCCGCTTTGTCCCCCGCTGTGTCCCCCGGTGAGTCGCCGCTGTGTCCCCGCTTTGTCCCGCTGAGTCCTCCATGTGTCCCCCTCTGTGTCCCGCTGTGTCCACTGCTGGGACCCGGCTGTGTCCCGCTGTGTCCCGCTGTGTCCTCACTGTGCCCCACTCTGTGTTCCGTTGTGTCCTCGCTGTGTCCCCCGCTGTGTCCCGCTGTGTCCCCCGCTGTGCCCTGCAGTGTCCCGCTCTGTCCCGCTGTGTCCTCGCTGTGTCCCGCTGTGTCCCGCTGTGTCCCCCACTGTTTCCCCTGCTGTGTCCAGCTGTGTCCCCCACTGTGTCCCACTCTGTCCCCCTCTGTGTCCCACTGTGTCCCCCGCTGTGTCCCACTGTGTCCCCGCAGTGTCACTCCTGTTTCCTGCTGTGTCCCGCTGTGTTTCGTGGTGTCCCTCTTTGTCTCCCGCAGTGTCCCCGCTGTGTCCCGCTGTGTCCGACTGTGTCCCACTCTGTCCCCGCTGTGTCCCGCTGTGTCCCGCTGTGTCCCACTGCGTCCCGCTGTGTCCCGCTGTGCCCCCACTGTGTCCCGTT
>NW_012304523.1:0-2925 GCF_000151885.1 Dipodomys ordii
ATCCTCGCTGTGTTTCCCACTGCGTCCCGCTGTGTCCCCCGCTGTGTCCGCCGCTGTGTCCTCGCTATGTCCCCCGCTGTGTCCCGCTGTGTCCTCGCTAGGTCCCCCGCTGTGTCCAGCTGTGTTCCCCGCTGTGTCTCGCTGTGTCCCGCTGTGTCCCGCTCTGTCTCTTCTGTGTCCCACTGTGTCCCGCTGTGTCCCCACTGTGTGCCCGCTGTGTCCCCCGCTGTCTCCCGCTTTGTCCCACGCTGTGTCATGCTGAGTCCCGCTGTGTCCTCGCTGTGTCTCCCGCTGTGTCCCCGCTGTGTCCCAAGGTGTGTCCCGCTGTGTCCCCCTGTGTAACCCACTCTGTCCCGCTATGTTCCCGCAGTGTCCCCGCTGTGTCCCGCTGTGTCCCGCTGTGTCCTCGCTGTGTCGCCCGCTGTGTCCCATTGTGTCCCCAGCTGTGTACACCGCTGTGTCCCCGCTGTATCGATGCTGTGTCCCACTGGGTCCCGCTGTGTCCCGCTCGGTCCCTGCTGTGTCCCGCTGTGTGCCCGCTGTGTCCCGCTGTGTACTCCATTGTGTCCAGCTGTTTCACCACTGAGTCTCGCTGTGTCCCCTCTCTGTCTCCGCTGTCTACCGCTGTGTGCCCAGCTGAGTTCGTTGTCTCCCGCTGTGTCGCCCGCTGTGTCCCGCTGTGTCACACTGTGTCCCATGGTGTCCCGCTTTGTCCCCTGCTGTGTCCCTCGCTGAGTCCCCACTGTGTCGCTGCTGTGTCCCGCTGTGTCCTCGCTGTGTCCCCCTCTCTATCCCGCTTTGTCCCACGCTGTGTCCCGCTGTGTCCTCGCTGTGTCCCCCGCTGTGTCCGCTGTGTCCCCGCTGTTTCACAAGGTGTGTCCCGCTGTGTCCCGCTGTGTAACCCGCTGTGTCCCGCTATGTTCCCACAGTGTCCCCGCTGTGTCCCGCTGTGTCCCCCTGTGTCCTCGCTTTGTCCCCCGCTTTGTCCCGTTGTTTCCCCAGCTGTGTCCCCAGCTGTGTCCTGCTGTTTCCCCCGCTGTGTCCCCCGCTGTGTCAGGTTGGGCCCCCCGCTGTGTCACCACTGTGTCCCGCTGTGACCTCGCTGTGTCCCCCGCTGTCTCCCGCTCTGTCCGCCTCTCTGTCTCACGCTTTGTCCCCTCTGTGTCCCACTGTGTCCCGCTGTGTCCTGCTGTGCCCCCACTGTGTCCCGTTGTGTCCACAGCTGTGTGCCACGCTGTGTAAAGCTGTGTCCCCGCTGTATCGACGTTGTGTCCCGCTGGGTCCCGCTGTGTCCTCGCTGTGTTCCCCGATGTGTCCCGCAGTGTCCCCCGCTGTGTCCTCACTGTGTCCCCCGCTGTGTCTCGCAGTGTCTTCGCTGGGTCCCCCGCTGTGTCCCGCTGTGTCCCCTGTTGTGTCCCGCTTTGTGCCGCTGTGTCCCACTCTGTCCCTGCTGTGTCCCTCTATGTCCCACTGTGTGCCCACTTTGTGCCCGCTATGTCCCGCTATGTACTCCATTGTGTCCAGCTGTGTCACCGCTGAGTCTCGCTGTGACCCCTCTCTGTCTCCGCTGTCCCCCGCTGTGTCACCCGCTGTGTCCCTCTGTGTCCTGGTGTGTCCCCCGCTTTGTCCCGCTGTGTCCCCGCAGTGTCCCCGCTGTGTCCTCGCTGTGTCCCCCGCTGTCTCCCGCTTTGTCCCCCGCTGTGCCCCACTGTGTCCCGCTGTGTACCTCGCTGTGTCCCGCTGTGTCCCCGCTGTATCGACGCTGGGTCCCGCTGGGTCCCGCTGGGTCCTCCCTGTGTCCCATGCTGTGTCCTCGCTGTGTACCCCGCTGTGTCCCGCTGTGTCTCCGCTGTGTCCCCAGCTGTGTCCCGCTGTGTCCCGCTGTGTACCTCGCTGTGTCCCGCTGTGTCCCCGCTGTATCGACGCTGGGTCCCGCTGGTTCCCGCTGTGTCCTCCCTGTGTCCCCCGCTGTGTCCCGCTGTGTCCCACACTGTGTCCCGCTGTGTCTACTGCTGTGTACCTGCTGTGTCCCACTGTGTCCATGCTTCGTCCCAGGCTGTGTTCTGCTGTGTCCTCCCTGTGTTCCCCGCTTGTCCTGCTGTGTACCCCTCTGTGTCCCCGCTGTGTACTGCTGTGTCCCCCGCTGAGTCCCGCTGTGTCCCTGCTGTGTCTCAATGTGTCCTCGCTTTATCCCCGCTGTGTCCCGCTGTGTCCTCCCTGTGTCCCCCGCTGTGTCCCGCTGTGTTCAGCTGTGTCCCACGCTGTGTATCCCGCTGTGTCCCGCTGTGTCCCCCGCTGTTTCCTGCTGTGTCCCCCGCTGTGTCCCGCTGTGTCCCGCTGTGTCCCCCGCTTTGTCCCGCTGTGTCCCCACAGTGTCCCCGCTGTGTCCCGCTGTGTCACACTGTGTCCCGTGGTGTCCCGCTTTGTTCCCCGCTGTGTCCCCCGCTGAGTCCCCTCTGTGTCGCCTCTGTGTCCCGCTGTGTCCTCGCTGTGTCCCCCGCTGTCTCCTGCTTTGTTCCCCGCTCTGTCCCGCTGTGTCCCGCTGAGTCCCGCTGTGTCACTGCTGTGTCCCAATGTGTCCTCGCTGTCCCATCGCTGTGTCCCGCTGTGTCCTCCCTGTGTCCCCCGCTGTGACCCGATGTGTCCAGCTGTGTCCCACGCTGTGTATCCCGCTGTGTCCCGCTGTGTCCCCCGCTGTGTCCCGCTGTGTCCCCCGCTGTGTCCCGCTGTGTCCCCGCAGTGTCCCCGCTGTGTCCCGCTGTGTCACACTGTGTCCCTTGGTGTCCCGCTTTGTCCCCTTCTGTGTCCCCCGCTGTGTCCCCTCTGTGTCGCCTCTGTGTCCCGCTGTGTCCTCGCTGTGTCCCCCGCCGTCTCCCGCTTTGTTCCCCGCTGTGTCCCGCTGTGTCCTCGCTGTGTCCTCTGCTG
>NW_012304524.1:0-2925 GCF_000151885.1 Dipodomys ordii
AGGGGGCACACAGTGGGGACACAGCGGGGGACACAGCGGGACACAGCGGGTCACAGTGGGGGACACAGCGGGGGACACAGCGGGGGACAGCAGAGGACAGAGAGGGGACACAGCGGCGACACAGAGGGGACGCAGCTGGGGACACAGCGTGGGACAAAATGGGACACCACGGGACACAGTGTTACACAGCGGGACACAGCGGGGACACTGCGGGACACAGCAAGATAAAGCGGGGGACACAGCGGGACACAGCGGGACACAGCGGGGGACAGCGGGGGACACAGCGGGACACAGTGGGCTACCCAGTGAGGACACAGCGGGACACAACGAGGAACACATCGAGGACACAGCGGGACCCAGCAGGACACAGCGTCGATACAGAGGGGACACAGCGGGACACAGCGGGGTACACAGCTGAGGACACAACGGGACACAGCGGTGGACACAGCGAGGACACAGCGGGACACAGCGGGGACACTGCGGGAACATAGCGGGACACAGCGGGTACAGAGCGGGACACAGCGGGGTCACAGAGTGGTACACAGCGGGACACATCGGGAAACAAAGCGAGGTCACAGCGGGGGACAAAGCGGGACAACACGGAACACAGTGTGACACAGCGGGACACAGCGGGACACAGCGGGGTACACAGAGGGACACAGCGGGCACACAGCGGGGACACAGCGGGACACAACGGGACACAGCGGGACACAGTGGGACACAGCGGGACAAAGCGGCAGACACAGCGGGACACAGCAGGCACACAGCGGGGACACAGCGGGACACAGCGGGACACAGCGGGGACAGAGCGGGACACAGCCGGACAGAGGGGGACACAGCAGGGGACACAGCGGGACACAGTTGGGGACCCAGTGAGGACACAGCGGGACACAGCAGGGGACACAGCGAGGACACAGCGGGGGACACAGCGGGGGACACAGCGGGACACAGCGGGAAACACAGCGAGGACACAGCGGGACACAGCGTCGATAGAGCGGGGACACAGCGTTACACAGCGTGGTACACAGCTTTGGACACAACGGGACACAGTGGGGGCACAGCCGGACACAGTGGGACACAGTGGGACACAGCAGGGACAAAGTGTGAGACACAGCGGGGGACAGAGAGGGAGAAAGCAGGGGACACAGCGAGGACACAGCGGGACACAGCGGTGACACAGTGGGGACTCAGCGGGGGACACTGCGGGACACAGCGGGGGACACTGCGGGACACAATGTGGGACAGAGCGTGGGACACAGTGAGACACAGCGGGGACAAAGCTGGACACAGCGGGGTACACAGAGAGACACAGCAGGGACACAGCGGGGAAACAGCGTGACACAAAAGGACACAGCGCGACACAGCGGGGGACACAACGAGGACACAGCGGGACACAGCGGGACACAGAGGGGAAAGAGCATGGACACAGCGGGGGACACAGCGAGACACAGCGGGGGACACAGAGGAGTACACAGCGGGACACAGCGGGGAAAAAAGCGAGGCCACAGCGGAACACAGCGTGGGATACAGCGAGGACACAGTGGGACACAGCGGGACACAGTGGGGACAAAGCAGTAGACACAACGGGACACAATGGCGGACACAGCGGGACACAGCAGGGGACACAGGGAGGACACAGCGGGACCCAGCGGGACCCAGCCTCGATACAGCGGGGACACAGCGGGACACAGCGAGGTACACAGCTGGGGACACAAGAGGACACAGCAGGGGACACAGCGAGGACACAGCGGGACACAGCGGGACACTGCGGGAACATAGCGGGACACAGCGGGGTACAGAGCGGGACACAGTGGAACACAGCTGGGGACATAGGGGGGACAAAGCGGGAGACAGCGGGGGACAGAGCGAGCACACAGCGGGACACAGCGGCCACATAGAGGGGACAAAGCGGAGGACAAAGTGGGACACAGCGGGCCACAGCGGGGGACACAGCGGGGGACAGCGGAGAGAGAGAGTGGCCACAGGGAGACACAGCGGTGACACAGCTGGACACAGCGGGGTACACAGCGGGACACAGCGGGCACACAGTGGGGACACAGCGTTGATACAGCGGGGACACAGCGAGACACAGTGGGGAACACAGGAAGGAAACAGCGGGACCCAGTGGGACACAGAGTCGATACAGCAGGACACAACGGGGTACACAGCTAGGAACACAACGGGACACTGCGGGGGACACAGCGAGGACACAGCGGGAAATAGCGGGACACAGCGGGGGACCCAGCGGGACCCAGCGGGAGACCCAGCGAGGACACAGCAGGAAACAGCGGGACACGGCGTCGATACAGCGGGCACACAGCGTTACACAGCGTGGTACACAGCTGTGGACACAACGGGACACAGTGGGGGCACAGCGGGACACAGCGGGACACAGTGGGACACAGCGGGTACAAAGTGTGAGACACAGCGGGGGACAGAGCTGGAGACAGCGGGGGACACAGCCAGGATACAGCAGGACACAGCGTCGATACAGCGGGCACACAGCGTTACACAGCGTGGTACACACTGTGGACACAACGGGACACAGTGGGGGCACAGCCGGACACAGTGGGACACAGCGGGGACAAAGCGTGAGACACAGCGGGGGACAGAGAGGGAGACAGCAGGGGACACAGCGAGGAAAGAGCGGGACACAGCGGTGACAAAGCGGGGACTCAGCGGGGGACACAGTGGGACACAGCGGGGGACACAGCGGGACACAGCGCAGGACACTGCGGGACACAGTGTGGGACAGAGCGTGGGACACAGCGAGACACAGCGGGGACAAAGCTGGACAAAGCGGGGTACACAGAGGGACACAGCGGGGAAACAGCGTGACACAAAAGGACACAGCTGGACGAAGCGGGATACACAGCGGGACACAGCGGACACACAGCGGGGACACATAGGGACACAGCGGGGACA
>NW_012304525.1:0-2925 GCF_000151885.1 Dipodomys ordii
TCTCCTTCTCCTTCTTCTACTTCTCCTTCTGCTTCTGCTTCTTCTGCTTCTCCTGCTTCTCCTTATGCATCTTCTTCTACTGCTGCTTCTCCTTCTGCTGCTTTTCTGCTTCTGTTTCTCCTTCTGCTTCTCCTTCTGCTCCTTCTGCTTCTCCTTCTGATTCTCCTTCTGCTTTTCCTTCTGTTTCTCCTTCTCCTTCTCGTTCTTCGGCTTTTCCTTCTGCTTCTCCTTCTGCTTCTGCTGCAACTGCTACTGCTTCTGCTTCTTCAGTTTCTTCTGCTTCTCCTTCTGCTTTTGTTTCTCTTTCTGCTTCTGCTTCTGCTTCTACTTCAGCTTCTCATTCTGCTTCTCCAGATTCTGCTTCTTCTCCTTCTCCTGCTTCTCCTTCTGCTTCAGGTTCTGCTTCTACTTCTTTGGATTCTTATGCTTCTGCTTCTCCTGCTTCTGCTTCTTCTGCTTCTCCTCTTTCTCTTTCTTCTTCTCCTTCTGTTTCTGCTTCTCCTTCTGCTTCTGCTTCTTGTCCTTCTCCTGTTTTCAGCTTCTGCTTCTCCTGCTTCTGCTTCTTCTGCTTTTCCTGCTTCTCTTTCTGCTTCTCCTTCTGCTTCTCCTTCTGCTCCTTCTCCTTCTTCTTCTTCTTCTGCTTCTCCCGCTTCTGCTTCTTCTGCTTCCCCTGCTTCACATTCTGCTTCTCTTCGTCGGCTTCTCTTTCTATTTCTGCTTCTGCTTCTTCTGAATCTTCTCTTTCTTCTTCTCCTTCTGCTTCTGTTTCTTCTGCTTCTCCTGATTCTCCTTCTGCATCTCCTTCTGCTTGCCCTTTTCCTTCTGCTTCTTCTTCTGCTTCTGCTTCTCCTTCTCCTTCTTCTGCTTCTCCGTCTGCTTCTGCTTCTTCTTCTTTTCCTGCTTGTCCTTCTGCTTCTCCTTCTGTTTCTCTTTCTCGTTCTTCTGCTATTCCTTCTGCTTCTCTTTCTGCTTCTGCATCTTCAGTTTCTTCTACTGCTTCTGCTTCTTCTGTTTCTTCTGCGTCTCCTTCTGCTTTTGCTTCTCTTTCTGCTTCTGCTTCTCCTTCTGGTTCTCCTTCTTCTTCTCCAGATTCTTCTTCTTCTGCTTCTCCAGCTTCTCCTTCTGCTTCAGGTTCTCCTTTTGCTTCTTCGTCTTCTTCTGCTTCTATTTCTGCTTCTCCTTCTGTTTCTGCTTCTCTTTCTGCTTCTGCTTGTTCTCCTTCTTCTATTTCTTCTGATTCTGCTTCTCCTGCTTCTGCTTCTCCTGCTTCTCCTTCTCTTTCTCTTTATGCTTCTCCTTCTGCTTCTCCTTCTTCTGCTTCTACTACTGCTTCTGCTTCTGCTTCTCCTTCTGCATCTTCTTCTGTTTCAATTTCTCCTTCTTCTGCCTTTCATTATGCTTCTGATTTTCCTGCTTCTGCTCCTTCTGCTTCTCCTGCTTCTCCTTCTCCTTCTCTTTCTGCATCTGCTTATCCTTCTGTTTCTCCTACGCCTAATCCTTCTCTTTCTCCTTCTTCTTCTTCTGCTTCTCCTGCTGCTTCTTCTTCTGCTTCTTCTGCTTTTTCTGTTTCTTCTTCTTCTGCTTCAGCTTCTGCTTCTTCGGCTTCTCCTTCTGCTTCTCCTTCTGCTTCTGCTTCTGCTCATCTCCTTCTTCTGTTTCTTCTTATTCTGCTTCTCCTACTTCTCCATCTGCTTCTCCGTCTCATTCTCCTTCTCCTTCAATTTCTCCTTCTTGTGCTTCTCATTCTTCTTCTGCTTCTGCTTCTCCTGCTTCTGCTTCTTCTGTTTCTCCTTCTGCTTCTCCTTCTGCTTCTCTTTCTGCTTCTTAGTCTTCTTCTGCTCCTCCTACTCCTAATCCTTCTCTTTCTCCTTCTTCTTCTTCTGCTTCTCGTTCTGCTTCTTCTTCTTCTGCTTGTTCTGTTTCTTCTGCTTCTGCTTTTCCAGCTTCTGCTGCTTCTGCTTGTCCTTCTGCTTCAGGTTCTCCTTCTGGTTCTTGGTCTTCTTCTGTTTCTTTTGCTTCTGCTTCTCCTGCTACTGCTTCTTCTGCTTCTCTTTCTGCTTCTCCTTCTGCTTCTCCTTCTGCTCCTTCTCCTTCTTCTGTGTCTTCTTCTTCTTCTTCTGCTTCTCCCGCTTCTGCTTCTTCTGCTTCTCCTACTTGTCCTTCTCCTTCTGCTTCTCCTTCTCCGTCTTCTGCTTCTCTTTCTCCTTCTGCTTCTGATACTTCTGATTCTCCAACTTCTCCTTCTTCTTCTCCATCTGTTTCTGCTTCTCTTTCTGCTTCTGAATCTCCTTCTGCTTCACCTTCTGCTGCTCATTCTCCTTCTTCTGTTTCTCACTCTGCTTCTGCTTCTTATGCTTCTTCTTTTTCTTCTGTTTCTGCTTCTCCTGCTTCTGCTTCTTATGCTTCTACTGCTTCTTCTTCTTCTTCTTCTTTTTCTTCTTCTTCTTCTTCTTCTTCTTCTTCTTCTTCTTCTTCTTCTTCTTCTTCTTCTTCTTCTTCTTCTTCTTCTTCTTCTTCTTCTTCTTCTTCTTCTTCTTCTTCTGCTTCTGCTTCTTCTGCTTCTTCTGCTTCTGCTTCTCTTTCTGCTTCTGCTTCTCCTGCTTGTTTTTCTGCTTCTTCTGCTGCTTCTTCTACTGCTGGTTCTTCTATTTCTTCTTCTGCTTCTCTTTTAGCTTCTCCTTCTGCTTCTGCTCTGCTTCTGTTTCTCCTGCCTGAATTTCTGGTTCTACTTCTTCTGCTGCTTCTCCTTCTGCTTCTGCTTCTACTTCTGCTTCTGTTTCAGCTTCTTCTGCTTCTTCTCTTTCGGCTTCTCCTGCTTCTTTTTCTTGTGCTTCTCCTGCTTCTCTTTCTGCTTCTCATTCGGCTTCTCCTTCTCCAATCTGCTTCTCCTCCTTCTCCTTCTCCTACTTCTGCTTCTCCTTCAGC
>NW_012304526.1:0-2924 GCF_000151885.1 Dipodomys ordii
TCTCCTTATGCTTCTCCTTATGCTCTCCTTATGCTTCTCCTATGCTCTCTCTCTCTCTCTCTCTCTCTCTCTCTCTCTCTCTCTCTCTCTCTCTCTCTTCTCGTTCTACTTATCTCTCTCTCTCTCGTCATCTCGTCATCTCGTCTCGTCATCATCATGTCTTCTCTTTCTTCTGCTTCTTCTTTTCCTGCTTCTTCTGCTTCTACTGCTTCACTTTCTGCTTCTCATTCTGCTTCTGCTTCTCCTTCTGCTTCTTCTATTGCTTCTGCGGCTCTTCCTTCTCCTTCTCCTACTTCTACTTCTCCTTCTGCTTCTGCTTCTTCTGCTTCTCATGCTTCTCCTTCTGCATCTTCTTCTGCTTGTACTTTTCCTTCTGCATCTTCTTCTGCTTCTGCTTCTCCTTCTGCTTCTTCTGCTTCTCCTTCTGATTCTCCTTCTGCTTCTGCTTCTGCTTTTCCTTCTCCTTCTCGTTCTTCTGCTTTTCCTTTTGCTTCTCCTTCTGCTTCTCGTGCAACTGCTACTGCTTCTGCTTCTTCTGTTTCTTCTGCTTCTCCTTCTGCTTTTGATTCTATTTCCGCTTCTGCTTCTCCTTCACCTTCTCATTCTGCTTCTCCAGATTCTGCTTCTTCTGCTTCTCCTGCTTCTCCTTCTTCTTCAGGTTCTGCTTCTGCTTCTTCGGATTCTTCTGCTTCTGCTTCTCCTGCTTATGCTTCTTCTGCTTCCCCTCCTTCTCTTTCTGCTTCTCCTTCTGTTTTTGCTTCTCCTTCTGCTTCTGCTTCTTGTCCTTCTCGTGTTTCTTCTGCTTCTACTTCTCCTGTTTCTGCATCTCCTGCTTCTCCTTCTGCTGCTCTTTCTGCTTCTCCTGCTTCTTTTCCTTCTCCTGCTCCTTCTTCTGCTTCTCTTTCTGCTTCTCCTTCTGTTTCTCCTTCTCCTTCTCCTTCTAGTTCTTCTGCTTTTCCTTTCGCTTCTCCTTCTGCTTCTGAATCTTCTGCTTCTTCTGCTACTGCCTCGGCTTCTTCTGCTTCTCCTTCTGCTTCTCCTTCTGCTTTTGCTTCTTTTTCTGCTTCTTCTTCTCCTTCTCCTTCTCCAGATTCTGCTGCTTCTGCTTCTCCTGCTTCTCCTTCTGCTTCAGGTCCTGCTTCTGCTTCATTGGCTTCTTCTGCTTCTGCTTCTCCTGCTGCTTCTTCTTCTGCTTCTCCTGCTTCTCTTTCTGCTTTTCCTTCGGTTTCTGCTTCTTTTTCTGCTTCTGCTTCTTCTCCTTCTTCTGTTTCTTCTGCTTTTGCTTCTCCAGCTTCCGCTTCTCCTGCTTCTCTTTCTGATTATCTTTCTGCTTCTCCTGCTCCTGCTTCTCCTTCTGCTTCTGCTTCTCCTTCTGCTTCTGCTTCTGCTTCAATTTCTCCTTCTGCTTCTCATTCTGCTTCTGCGTCTTCTGTTTCTTCTGCTTCTCCTGCTTCTGCTTCTCCTGCTTCTCCTACTTGTCTTGCTGCTTCTCCTTCTGCGTCTCTTTCTGCTTCTGCTTATCCTTTGGCTTCTCCTACTCCTAATCCTTCTCTTTCGCATTCTCCTTCTTCTTCTTCTTCTTCTTCTGCTTCTCCTGGTGCTTCTGCTTCTGCTTATTCTACTATTTCTGTTTCTTCTGCTTCTGCTTCAGATTGTGCTTCTTCTGTTTCTCCTTCTGCTTCAGATTCTGCTTCTGCTTCTTCGGCTTCTCCTGTTTCTTCTGCTTCTGCTTCTCCTGCTTCTTCTGCTTCTCCTGCTTCTCTTTCTGCTTCTCCTTCTGCTTCTGCTTCTCCTTCTGCTTCTGCTTCTCCTTCTGCTTCTCGTTTGCTTCTGTTTCTTCTGCTTCTCCTTCTCCTTCTCCTACTTCTGCTTCTCCTTCTGCTTTTGCTTCTTCTGCTTCTCCTGCTTCTCCTTCTGCATCTTCTTCTGCTTCTGCTTCTCCTTCTGCTGCTTCTTCTGCTTCTGCTTCTCCTTCTTCTGCTTCTCCTTCTTCTGCTTCTCCTTCTGCTTCTCCTTCTGCTCCTCCTTCTGCTTCTCGTTCTGCTTCTGATTCTCCTTCTGCTCTTCCTACTCCTAATCCTTCTCTTTCTGCTTCTCCTTCTCCTTCTTCTTCTGCTTCTCGTTCTGCTTCTGCTTCTGCTTCTTCTGCTTGTTCTGTTTCTTCTGCTTCAGGTCCTGATTCTGCTTCTTCAGCTTCTTCTTTTTCTTCTGCTTCTGCTTCTCCTGCTACTGATTCTTCTCCTTCTCTTTCTGCTTCTCCTTCTGCTTCTGCTTCTCCTTCTGCTCCTTCTCCTTCTTCTGTTTCTTCTTCTTCTTCTGCTTCTCCCGCTTCTGCTTCTCCTTCCTTTCCTATGCTTCTGCTTCTCCTTCTCCTTCTTCTCCTTCTCTTTCTGCTTCTGCTTCTTCTGATTCTCCAACTAATCCTTCTTCTTCTCCTTCTGTTTCTGCTTCTCTTTCTGCTTCTCCATCTCCTTCTGCTTCACCTTCTGCTGCTCCTTCTCCTTCTTCTCTTTCTCCCTCTGCTTCTGCTTCTTATGTTTCTACTTGTTCTTTTGCTTCTGCTTCTCCTTCTGCTTCTTATGCTTCTACTGGTTCTTCTTCTGCTTCTGCTTTTTCTGCTTTTTCTGCTTCTACTTCTCTTTCTGCTTCTGCTTCTCCTGCTTGTTTTTCTGCTTGTTCTGTTGCTTCTCCTTCTGCTGCTTCTTCTACTTCTCCTTCTGCTTCTCTTTTTGCTTCTCTTTCTGCTTCTGCTTCTTCTGTTTCTCCTGCCTGAATTTCTGGTTCTACTTGTTCTGCTGCTTCTCCTTCTGCTTCTGCTTCTACTTCTGCTTCTGTTAGTGCTTCTTCTGCTTCTTCTCTTTCGGCTTCTCCTGCTTCTGCTTCTTGTGCTTCTCCTGCTTCTCTTTCTGCTTCTCATTCCGCTT
>NW_012304527.1:0-2924 GCF_000151885.1 Dipodomys ordii
TCTGCTTTGATTCTCTTCTGCTTCTGCTTCTCAATCAGCTTGTCATTCTGCTTCTCCAGATTCTGCTTCTTCTGCTTCTCATGCTTCTCCTTCTGCTTCAGGTTCTGCTTCTGATTCTTCAGATTCTTATGCTTCTGCTTCTCCTACTTCTGCTTCTTCTGCTTCCCTTCCTTCTCTTTCTGCTTCTCCTTCTGTTTCTGCTTCTCCTTCTGCTTCTGCTTCTTTTCCTTCTCCTGTTTCTTCTGCTTCTGCTTCTCCTGCTTTTGATTTTTCTGCTTTTCCTGCTTCTCTTTCTGCTTCTCCTTCTGCTTCTGCTTCTCTTTCGGCTTCTGCTCCTTCTCCTTCTTCTGTTTCTTCTTCTTCTGCTTCTCCCGCTTCTGCTTCTTCTGCTTCATCTGCTTCTCGTTCTTCTTCTCTTCGTCGGCTTCTCTTTCTACTTCTGCTTCTGCTTCTTCTGCTTCTGCTTCTTCTCTTTAGTTCTTCTCCTTCTGCTTCTGCTTCTTCTGCTTCTCCTTCTGCATCTCCTTCTGTTTGTGCTTTTCCTTGTGCTTCTTCTTCTGCTTCTGCTTCTCCTTCTCCTTCTTCTGCTTCTCCGTCTGCTTCTGCGTCTTCTGCTTTTCCTGATTCTCTTTCTGCTTCTCCTTCTGATTCTCCTTCTGTTTCTCCTTCTCCTTCTCGTTCTTCTGCTATTTCTTGTGCTTCTTTTTCTGCCTCTACATCTTCAGCTTCTTCTGCTACTGCTTCTGTTTATTCTGCTTCTCCTTCTGCTTCACCTTCTGATTTTGCTTCTCTTTCTGCTTCTGCTTCTCCTTCTGCTTCTCCAGATTCTGCTTCTTCTGCTTCTCCTTCTGCTTCAGCTTCTGCTTCTGCTTCTTCGGATTCTTAAGCTTCTGCTTCTCCTGCTTCTGATTCTTCTGCTTCCCCTACTTCTCTTTCTGCTTCTCCTTCTGTTTCTGCTTCTCCTTCTGCTTCTGCTTCTTCTTCTTCTGTTTCTTCTGCTTCTGTTCTCCTGCTTCTGCTTCACCTGCTTCTCGTTCTGCATCTCTTTCTGATTTTCTTTCTGCTTCTCCTTCTGCTTCTCCTTCTCCTTCTGCTTCTCCTTCTGCTTCTGCTTCAATTTCTCCTTCTGCTTCTCATTCTGCTTCTGCGTCTTCTGTTTCTTCTGCTTCTCCTGCTTCTGCTTCTCCTGCTTCTCCTACTTCTCGTGCTGCTTTTCCTTCTTCGTCTCTTTCTGCTTCTGCTTATCCTTTTGCTTCTCCTACTCCTAATCCTTCTCTCTTGCCTTTTCCGTCTTCTTCTTCTGCTTCTCTTTCTGCTTCTCCTATTGCTTCTTCGGCTCTTCCTTCTCCTTCTCTACTTCTCCTTCTGCTTCTGCTTCTTCTGCTTCTCCTGCTTCTCCTTCTACATCTTCTTCTGCTTCTGCTTTTCCTTCTGCATCTTCTTCTGCTTCTGCTTCTCCTTCTGCTTCTGCTTCTGTTTTTCCTTCTCCTTTTCGTTCTTCTGCTTTTCCTTCTTCTTCTCCTTCTGCTTCTGCTGCAACTGCTACTGCTTCTGCTTCTTCTGTTTCTTCTGCTTCTCCTTCTGCTTTTGATTCTCTTTCCGCTTCTGCTTCTCCTTCACCTTCTCATTCTGCTTCTCCAGATTCTGCTTCTTCTGCTTCTCCTGCTTCTCCTTCTGCTTCAGGTTCTGCTTCTGCTTCTTCTGATTCTCCAACTTCTCCTTCTCCTTCTCCTTCTGTTTCTGCTTCTCTTTCTGCATCTGCATCTCCTTCTGCTTCAACTTCTGCTGCTCCTTCTCCTTCTTCTTTTTCTCCCTCTGCTTCTGCTTCTGCTTCTTATGCTTCTTCTTTTTCTTCTGCTTCTGCTTCTCCTGCTTCTGCTTCTTATGCTTCTACTGCTTATTCTTCTGGTTCTGCTTCTTCTGCTTGTACTTCTCTTTCTGCTTCTGCTTCTCCTGCTTGTTTTTCTGCTTCTTCTGCTGCTTCTCCTTCTGCTGCTTCTTCTACTTCTCCTTCTGCTTCTCTTTTTGCTTCTCCTTCTGCTACTGCTTCTTCTGTTTCTCCTGCCTGAATTTCTGGTTCTACTTCTTCTGCTGCTTCTCCTTCTGCTTCTGCTTCTACTTCTGCTTCTGTTTCTGCTTCTTCTGCTTCTGCTCTTTCGGCTTATCCTGCTTCTGCATCTTGTGCTTCTCCTGCTTCTCTTTCTGCTTCTCATTCCGCTTCTGCTTGTCCTTCTGCTTCTACTGCTCCTCCTTCTCCTTCTCCTACTTCTGCTTCTCCTTCAGCTTCTGCTTCTTCTGCTTCTCCTGCTGCTCCTTATGCATCTCCTTCTGCTTGTGCTTGTCCTTATGCTTCTTCTTCTGCATCTGCTTCTCCTTCTCCTTCTTTTGCTTCTCCTTTTGCTTCTGCTTCTTCTGCTTTCCTTTCTTCTCCTTCTGCTTCTGCTTCTTCTGCTTCTTCTTCTGCATCTTCTTCTGCTTCTCCTTCTCCTTCTTCTGCTTCTCCTTCTGCTTCTGCTTCTGCTCTTCTCCTTCTTCTGTTTCTTTTGCTTCTGTTTCTTCTGCTTCTTCTTCTTCTGTTTCTACTTCTGCTTCTCCTTCTTCTCCTCTTTCTGCTTCTACTTCTGATTCTTCTGATTCTCCTGCTTCTCCTTCTTGTTCTCCTTCTGTTTCTGCTTCTCTTTCTGCTTCTGCTTCTCCTTCTGCTGCTCCTTCTCCTTATCCTTCTTCTGCTTCTCCCACTGCTCCTGCTTCTTTTGCTTATTCTTTTTCTTCTGCTTCTGCTTCTCCTGCTTCTGCTTCTACTGCTTCTCCTTATGCTTCTCCTTATGCTTCTCCTTATGCTGCTTCTTCTTCTTCTTGTTCCTCTTCTTCTACTTTTTCGTCTTCTTCTTCTTCTTCTCTTTCTTCTGCTTCTGCTTTTCCTG
>NW_012304528.1:0-2924 GCF_000151885.1 Dipodomys ordii
CAGAACACAGTGGGAAACAGCGGGACACAGCAGGGAAACTGCGGGGATTACAGGGAGACAAAGTGTGGGACACATAGGGACACAGCGGGGGACACAGTGGTGGACACAGCTGGACACAGCGGGACACAGCAGGGGGACACAGCGAGGACACCACGGAACACAGCGGGACACAGCGGGAAACAGAGGAGAACCTGCGGGACACAGTGGTACACAGTGGGGGACACAGTGGGAAATAGTGGGGGACACAGTGGGACACAGTGGTACACAGTGTGGGACACAGTGGGAAACAGCGGGGGACACAGCGGGACACAGTGGGGGACAGAGCGTGGGACACAGCGAGACACAGCGGGGACAAAGCTGGACACAGCGGGGTACACAGAGGGACACAGCTGGGACACAGCGGGGAAACAGCGTGACACAGCAGGACACAGCGGGAAACAGCGGGGGACACAGCGAGGACACAGCAGCACACAACTGGGGACACAGCAAGGACACAGTGGGACACAGCGGGGGACACAGCAAGACATAGCGGGGGACACAGCGGGGGACACAGAGGGACACAACAGGACTCAGCGGGGGACACAGCAGTACACAGCGGGACACAGCGGGGACACAGCAGGGACACAGCGGGGGACACAGGGATGGCACAGCGGGACCCAGCGGGACTCAGCGTCTATACAGCAGGGACACAGTGGACACAGAGGGTAAAAAAGCGAGGACACAGCGGAACAAAGCGGGGACACAGCCGTAGACACAGCGGGACACAGTGGCGGACACAGCGGGACACAGCGGGGAACACAGCGAGGACACAGCGGGACCCTGCGCGACACAGCGTCGATACAGCGGGGACAGAGCATTACACAGCGAGGTACACAGCTGTGAACACAGCGGGACACAGCGCTACACAGTGGGACACAGCAGGCACAAAGCTTGAGACACAGCGGGGTACAGAGCGGGAGACAGCGGGGGACACAGCGCTGACACTGCAGGGGACACAGTGGTACACAGCGGGGAACACACCTGGGGACACAGCGGGACACAGCGGGACACAGCGGGGGACACAGGGAGGACACAGCGGGACACAGCGGGGGACACAGCGAGGACACATTGGGACACAGCAGGGACACAGCGGGGACTCAGCGGGGGACACATCGGGATACAGCGGAGAACACAGCGAGGACACAGCGGGACACAGCGAGACACAGCGGGACACAGCGGGGGACACAGCGGGACACAGCGGGGAACACAGGGAGGACATAGCGGGACCCAGCGGGACCCAGCGCCGTTACAGCGGGGACACAGCGGGACACAGCGGGGTGCACAGCTGGGGACACAACGGGACACTCGGGGTACACAGCGAGGACACAGCGGGACACAGCGGGACACAGCGGGGACACTGCGGGAACATAGTGGGACACAGCGGCGACACAGATGGGACTCAGCGGGACAAAGTGGGGGACACAGCGGGACACAGCGGGACACAGCTAGGGACACAGCGGGGACAAAGCGGCAGACAGCCGGGGACACAGCGAGGACACAGCGGGACACAGCGGCGACACAGATGGGACTCAGCGGGACAAAGCGGGGGACACAGCGGGATACAGCGGGACACAGCAGGGGACACAGCGGGGGACAGCGGAGACAGAGAGGGGCCAAAGCGAGACACAACGGTGACACAGCTGGACACAACACAGTACACAACGGGACACAGCGGGCACACAGCGGGGACACAGCGGGACATAGCGGGACAAAGCGGAACACAGCGGGTGTCACAGCGGGACACAGCAGGGGACCCAGCAAGGACACAGCGGAACCCAGCAGGAGACAGCGTCGATACAGCAGGGACACAGCGGGACACAGCGGGACACAGCGGGACGCAGCTGGGGACACAGCGGGGACACAGTGGGACACAGCGAAACACAGCGAGGGACAAAGCGGGAGACAGCGGGGGACACAGCGAGGACACTGGGGGACACAGCGGCGACACAGAGGGGACTCACCGGGGGACACAGCGTGGGACAAAGTGGGACACCACGGGACACAGTGTTACACAGCAGGACACAGCGGGGACACTGCGGGACACAGCAGGACAAAGCGGGGGACACAGCGGGACCCAGCGGGACCCAGCGGGGGACCCAGCGGGGGACAGCGGAGACAGAGAGAGACAGAGAGTGGCCACAGCGAGACACAGCGGTGACACAACTGGACACAGCGGGATACACAGCGGCACAGAGCAGGCACACAGCGGGGACACAGCGGGACACAGCGGGACACAGCGGGGACACAGTGGGATACAGCGGGACAAAGCGGGAGACACAGCGGGACACAGCAGGCACACAGCGGGACACAGCGGGACACAGCGGGGACAAAGCGGGACACAGCTGGACACAGCGGGACACAGCGGTGGACACAGCGACACACAGTGGTGGTCCCAGTGAGGACACAGCAGGACACAGCAGGGACACAGCGAGGACACAGCTGGGGACACAGCGTTGGACACAGCGGGACACAGCGGGGAACACAGCGAGGACACAGCGGGACACAGCGGGACACAGCGTCGATACAGCGGGGACACAGCGTGGTACACAGCGTGGTACAAAGCTGTGGACACAACGGGACACAGTGGGGGCACAGCCGGACACAGCGGTACACAGTGGGACACAGCGGGGACAAAGCGTGAGACACAGCGGGGGACAGAGAGGGAGACAGTAGGGGACTCAGCAAGGACACAGCGGCACACAACGGGACACAGCGGGAAACAGAGGTGAACCTGCGGTGACACAGCGGGACACAGCGGGACACAGCGGGGACACAGCGAGGACACAGCAGCACACAAAGGGATACAGCGGGAAACAGAGGTGAACCTGCGGGGACACAGCGGGACACAGTGGGGGACACAGCGGGACACAGTGTGGGACACAGCA